>NW_025745801.1:0-131172 GCF_021184085.1 Oncorhynchus gorbuscha | reverse complement strand
TTTCACTGTACTGTATCCCCTAGCTGGAAAAACACGTACATTTCACTGTACTGTATCCCCTAGCTGGAAAAACACGTACATTTCACTGTACTGTATCCACTAGCTGGAAAAACACATACATTTCACTGTACTGTATCCCTAGCTGGAAAAACACATACATTTCACTGTACTGTATCCCCTAGCTGGAAAAACACGTACATTTCACTGTACTGTATCCACTAGCTGGAAAAACACATACATTTCACTGTACTGTATCCCCTACTAAAAACACATACTGGAAAAACACATACATTTCACTGTACTGTATCCACTAGCTGGAAAACACACACTACATTAGCTGGAAAACACTTTCACTGTACTGTATCCACTAGCTGGAAAAACACATACATTTCACTGTACTGTATCCACTAGCTGGAAAAACACATACATTTCACTGTACTGTATCCCCTAGCTGGAAAAACACATACATTTCACTGTACTGTATCCCCTAGCTGGAAAAACACGTACATTTCACTGTACTGTATCCCCTAGCTGGAAAAACACATACATTTCACTGTACTGTATCCCCTAGCTGGAAAAACACGTACATTTCACTGTACTGTATCCCTAGCTGGAAAAACACATACATTTCACTGTACTGTATCCCCTAGTATCCCCTAGCTGGAAAAACACGTACATTTCACTGTACTGTATCCACTAGCTGGAAAAACACATACATTTCACTGTACTGTATCCACTAGCTGGAAAAACACATACATTTCACTGTACTGTATCCCCTAGCTGGAAAAACACGTACATTTCACTGTACTGTATCCACTAGCTGGAAAAACACATACATTTCACTGTACTGTATCCACTAGCTGGAAAAACACATACATTTCACTGTACTGTATCCACTAGCTGGAAAAACACATACATTTCACTGTACTGTATTTCCACTAGCTGGAAAAACAAATTTCACTTACTGTATCCACTAGCTGGAAAAACACACATTTCACTGTACTGTATCCCCTAGCTGGAAAACACGTACATTTCACTGTACTGTATCCACTAGCTGGAAAAACACATACATTTCACTGTACTGTATCCCCTAGCTGGAAAAACACATACATTTCACTGTACTGTATCCACTATCTGGAAAAACACATACATTTCACTGTACTGTATCCCCTAGCTGGAAAAACACGTACATTTCACTGTACTGTATCCACTAGCTGGAAAAACACATACATTTCACTGTACTGTATCCCCTAGCTGGAAAAACACATACATTTCACTGTACTGTATCCCTAGCTGGAAAAACACATACATTTCACTGTACTGTATCCCTAGCTGGAAAAACACATACATTTCACTGTACTGTATCCACTAGCTGGAAAACACATACATTTCACTGTACTGTATCCCCTAGCTGGAAAAACACATACATTTCACTGTACTGTATCCATACTAGCTGGAAAAACACATACATTTCACTGTACTGTATCCCTAGCTGGAAAAACACATACATTTCACTGTACTGTATCCACTAGCTGGAAAAACACATACATTTCACTGTACTGTATCCCTAGCTGGAAAACACATACATTTCACTGTACTGTATCCCCTAGCTGGAAAAACACATACATTTCACTGTACTGTATCCCCTAGCTGGAAAAACACATACATTTCACTGTACTGTATCCACTAGCTGGAAAAACACATACATTTCACTGTACTGTATCCCCTAGCTGGAAAAACACATACATTTCACTGTACTGTATCCACTAGCTGGAAAAACACATACATTTCACTGTACTGTATCCCCTAGCTGGAAAAACACATACATTTCACTGTACTGTATCCACTAGCTGGAAAAACACATACATTTCACTGTACTGTATCCACTAGCTGGAAAAACATACATTTCACTGTACTGTATCCACTAGCTGGAAAAACACATACATTTCACTGTACTGTATCCCTAGCTGGAAAAACACATACATTTCACTGTACTGTATCCCCTAGCTGGAAAAACACATACATTTCACTGTACTGTATCCACTAGCTGGAAAAACACATACATTTCACTGTACTGTATCCCCTAGCTGGAAAAACACATACATTTCACTGTACTGTATCCCCTAGCTGGAAAAACAC
The DNA here is from genome assembly GCF_021184085.1 of Oncorhynchus gorbuscha. NCBI lineage: Eukaryota > Metazoa > Chordata > Actinopteri > Salmoniformes > Salmonidae > Oncorhynchus > Oncorhynchus gorbuscha. The sequence continues at coordinate 129,033 of NW_025745801.1, read as the reverse complement.
ATACATTTCACTGTACTGTATCCCCTAGCTGGAAAAACACATACATTTCACTGTACTGTATCCCTAGCTGGAAAAACACATACATTTCACTGTACTGTATCCACTAGCTGGAAAACACATACATTTCACTGTTGTATCCCCTAGCTGGAAAAACACATACATTTCACTGTACTGTATCCCCTAGCTGGAAAAACACATACATTTCACTGTACTGTATCCCTAGCTGGAAAAACACATACATTTCACTGTACTGTATCCACTAGCTGGAAAAACACATACATTTCACTGTACTGTATCCCTAGCTGGAAAAACACATACATTTCACTGTACTGTATCCCTAGCTGGAAAAACACATACATTTCACTGTACTGTATCCACTAGCTGGAAAAACACATACATTTCACTGTACTGTATCCCTAGCTGGAAAAACACATACATTTCACTGTACTGTATCCACTAGCTGGAAAAACACATACATTTCACTGTACTGTATCCCCTAGCTGGAAAAACACATACATTTCACTGTACTGTATCCACTAGCTGGAAAAACACATACATTTCACTGTACTGTATCCCCTAGCTGGAAAACACATACATTTCACTGTACTGTATCCCCTAGCTGGAAAAACACATACATTTCACTGTACTGTATCCCCTAGCTGGAAAAACACATACATTTCACTGTACTGTATCATTTCACTGTACTGTATCCCTAGCTGGAAAACACATACATTTCACTGTACTGTATCCTGTACTGTATCTAGCTGGAAAAACACATACATTTCACTGTACTGTATCCCCTAGCTGGAAAAACACAATTTGATTTAATGTGGCATAAACAAAAAAAACACGATTTTTCAGTCAAAAATATGAGATAAGGGCGGGAGCACTGTGTGTGTTCTCTCATGAAGACTAAGTGCATGTGACGTGAAATAGGTCTTTCCACACCGGGAGCAGTGGTAAGGCATCTTCCCTGTGTGTGTTACCTCGTGGTCTGTCAGGTGCCTAAACTGGGTAAATATCGTTCCACACTGGGAGCAGCGAAAAAGCTTCCCGCCTGTATGGCATTTCTCATGCACTTTCAGGTTCCCTAAATTCTTAAACGTTTTTTCACAATGAGAACAGTGGAAAAGCCTCTTTTCTTCTGTGTGAGTTCTCTCGTGTGATTCCAGGTTCCCTAACTGGATAAATCTCTTTCCGCACTGAGAGCAGTGATAAGGTTTCTCCCCTGTGTGTATTTTTGTGTGTGCTTTCAGGCTCCCTGAATGGGTGAATCGCTTTCCACACAGGGCGCAGTGGTACGGCTTCTCTCCCGTATGTGTCCTGCCATGCGTTTTCAGGTTCCCTAAATGGTTAAAACTCTTTCCACACTGGGCGCAGTGGTGTCGTCCAGCTGGTTTGGGCATCGCTGGGTCCGGATCCCCCGGAGGACTCTTACCGCTGTCAACGTGAGAGTCTGATCTCTCTCCTGCCAAAGACAGTGTTTAGTTAGACAGACATGTACGAAGTCCACATGATGAAACCTCCTGCTAAGTCTTTGTATGGGGTTTAATATAGATCCCTTAGAGCAGAGTGGATGTAGAGAACTGTAGGCTAATAAAATAAATCCTATTGAACTTTACATGTTGTTGTGTCTTTTTTTGTTGACGTCCTAAATCTGATCTAGATTTATGACATCCTAAATCTGATCTAGATTTATGACATCCTAAATCTGATCTAGATTTATGACATCCTAAATCTGATCTAGATTTATGACATCCTAATCTGATCTAGATTTAAGACATCCTAAATCTGATCTAGATTTATGACATCCTAATCTGATCTAGATTTATGACATCCTAAATCTGATCTAGATTTATGACATCCTAAATCTGATCTAGATTTATGACATCCTAATCTGATCTAGATTTAAGACATCCTAATCTGATCTAGATTTATGACATCCTAATCTGATCTAGATTTATGACATCCTAATCTGATCTAGATTTATGATATCCTTATCCTCTTGACATCCTTATTGATAAAAAAATGACATTCAAATCTGATCTACTTCTTAGGGGTTGTAAGGGAATTTATCGAAATCTGATCTAGCTCTATAACCTCCTTATTGATCTCCACATCCAACATCTGATATAGGGTTAGGAGGCATCAATGGAATGTGGATGTCAGATTAAATGAGGTTGGTTTCAATTATTGACTAAGACTTTGGAAGTAAATCCAGATTCAATATATGACATCAAAATGGGTAAATAAACAGAAACAGGAAGTTTAAAAACAATATTGATTGATTTATTTATTTGTTGATATTCTTTTGCTTTTAACTCAGCTAGGTGAACTGGAGGAGTGTGCTCGGACATGCCCTCAGGGATAGGGCCCCCTTTTATGTCCACTTCCTGTCTGAATGACGTGCCCAAAGGAAACTGACTGTAGCACATGCCCTTAGGGATAGGGCCCCCCTTTTATGTCCACTTCCTGTCTGAATGACGTGCCCAAAGTAAACTGACTGTAGCACATGCCCTTAGGGATAGGGCCCCCCTTATGTCCACTTCCTGTCTGAATGACGTGCCCAAAGTAAACTGACTGTAGCTCAGGTCCTGAAGAGAGGATATGCATATAATTGGTACCATTGGAAATATTAAAAAAACGTTGAAGTTTGTAGAAATGTTACAATAATGTAGGAGACTATAACACAATAGATATGGTAGGAGAAAATCCAACCGGATTTCATTTATTGGAGAGACCATCCTCTTAGAAATGCAAGAGAAAGGTCATATTGTAAAATAGCTCCCTGATGCAATTCCTATGGATTCCACAGGGCGTCAACAGTACATCCTGTACAAAAACAAACTCACTTCCTGGACAACTTCCTGGACAACTTCCTGGACAACTTCCTGGACAACAGCTCTGCACTGCTTCACGAAGTGCAAGAAGTATGAATGCCCTTCTACTTCTGAAGAGGTCGTATCACTGTAAATGCTACATGGTCAAGTATGAATGCCCCTCTACTTCTGAAGAGGTCGTATCACTGTAAATGCTACATGGTCAATGCAGACGTCATATTAACTATGCAGCGCCCAGATGCACAATTCACCTCACCGCCAATTTGACAGTATGTCTGATTGGCTTAACGCACCACCACTATTTATTTTAATTTGAACTAAGTCAGTTAAAGAACAAATTCTTATTTTCAATGACGGCCGGGGAACAGTGGGGTTAACTGCCTTGTTCAGGGGCAGAACGACAGATTTGTACCTTGTCAGCTCGGGGGGGTTTGAACTTGCAACCTTCCGGTTACTAGTCCAACGCTGTGGACCTGTGGAGCTTCTCAATGTAATGTTTTCTTCACCTAAAACAGCTAGCAAAACAAAAGTGTGTTTTTACATCCATTGAGAATTACAATAGTTCCTCAATGTATATAAAAAATATTTTCCAGCTCTCTCCTTTTCGATGAACCACTCAGCGGGAAACAAGTAAATGCTCTGGTCCAGTGGAAACGTCATGAAATAGACCTGATTACTTCTCATCAGTGCTTGACTTGGACTGGAATAGATTCCGGTACTCATTTTGGGTGCTGGTACTGTTTATATGTAGGTGCAGGTGCTCCACTATACTTCTGAGCTAATATTCTATAAGAGGAACATTTGAGGTTTCGCTACACAACTCCAGTGAGCGCCTGTCCAAGTCGAGCATTGCTTCTTATCTCTTGCGCAAATAGCTCTGTCTGTCTGTCTGTCTGTCTGTCTGTCTGTCTGTCTGTCTGTCTGTCTGTCTGTCTGTCTGTCTGTCTGTCTGTCTGTCTGTCTGTCTGTCTGTCTGTCTGTCTGTCTGTCTGTCTGTCTGTCTGTCTGTCTGTCTGTCTGTCTGTCTGTCTGTCTGTCTGTCTGTCTGTCTGTCTGTCTGTCTGTCTGTCTGTCTGTCTGTCTGTCTGTCTGTCTGTCTGTCTGTCTGTCTGTCCTGAGCTCACCGGTTGAGGGGAAACTCTGAGGATGCAGAATATGTTATACTATGTTGCTAGGTTACTAGCACAAGCTTCAGGCCTGACCCAAGTTAATAGTTGATACAGTGTGTCAAGTTGGTTGCAGACAGGCCATGCACAGTCAATGTGATTTATAGGATTTTTAATTAATTTTTTTAATCAGGATATTTTCTACATGCAGGCTGCAATGTTTTTATTTGTTGACTTTATGTCAGCTATTTTTACATAGTTGGAAACAGAAAATACTTTTAGGTTTTTTATAAATTTTCATTTAGATTGAATATTGATGAACAACAGGACAATGATTTTGACATATGAAGACGTTTATTATAAATGCATTTAAAATGTTCCATGAAAACCACATCTGGCACGCAGATCAGTAGAAATTGTACGATAACTTGGCAGAATGGTGTCTATATATGGACCAGATACCAGCCCTACTGGGACCAGATACCAGCCCTACTGGGACCAGATACCAGACCTACTGGGACCAGATACCAGCCCTACTGGGAACAGATACCAGCCCTACTGGGAACAGATACCAGCCCTACTGGGAACAGATACCAGCCCTACTGGGACCAGATACCAGCCCTACTGGGACCAGATACCAGCCCTACTGGGAACAGATACCAGCCCTACTGGGAACAGATACCAGCCCTACTGGGAACAGATACCAGCCCTACTGGGAACAGATACCAGCCCTACTGGGAACAGATACCAGCCCTACTGGGAACAGATACCAGCCCTACTGGGAACAGATACCAGCCCTACTGGGAACAGATACCAGCCCTACTGGGACCAGATACCAGCCCTACTGGGACCAGATACCAGCCCTACTGGGACCAGATACCAGCCCTACTGGGACCAGATACCAGCCCTACTGGGAACAGATACCAGCCCTACTGGGAACAGATACCAGCCCTACTGGGACCAGATACCAGCCCTACTGGGACCAGATACCAGCCCTACTGGGACCAGATACCAGCCCTACTGGGACCAGATACCAGCCCTACTGGGCACAGATACCAGCCCTACTGGGACCAGATACCAGCCCTACTGGGACCAGATACCAGCCCTACTGGGACCAGATACCAGCCCTACTGGGACCAGATACCAGCCCTACTGGGACCAGATACCAGCCCTACTGGGACCAGATACCAGCCCTACTGGGACCAGATACCAGCCCTACTGGGACAGATACCAGCCCTACTGGGAACAGATACCAGCCCTACTGGGACCAGATACCAGCCCTACTGGGAACAGATACCAGCCCTACTGGGAACAGATACCAGCCCTACTGGGAACAGATACCAGCCCTACTGGGAACAGACCCCCTACTGGGAACAGATACCAGCCCTACTGGGAACAGACCCTACTGGGAACAGACCCTACTGGGAACAGACCCTACTGGGACCAGATACCCTACTGGGACCAGATACCAGCCCTACTGGGACAGATACCAGCCCTACTGGGAACAGATACCAGCCCTACTGGGAACAGATACCAGCCCTACTGGGAACAGACCCTACTGGGAACAGACCCTACTGGGAACAGACCCTACTGGGAACAGACCCTACTGGGACCAGATACCAGCCCTACTGGGACCAGATACCAGCCCTACTGGGAACAGATACCAGCCCTACTGGGAACAGATACCAGCCCTACTGGGAACAGATACCAGCCCTACTGGGAACAGATACCAGCCCTACTGGGAACAGACCCTACTGGGACCAGATACCAGCCCTACTGGGAACAGATACCAGCCCTACTGGGAACAGATACCAGCCCTACTGGGAACAGACCCTACTGGGACCAGATACCAGCCCTACTGGGAACAGACCCTACTGGGACCAGATACCAGCCCTACTGGGAACAGATACCAGCCCTACTGGGAACAGACCCTACTGGGAACAGATACCAGCCCTACTGGGAACAGATACCAGCCCTACTGGGAACAGACCCTACTGGGAACAGACCCTACTGGGACCAGATACCAGCCCTACTGGGAACAGACCCTACTGGGAACAGACCCTACTGAGACCAGATACCAGCCCTACTGGGAACAGATACCAGCCCTACTGGGAACAGATACCAGCCCTACTGGGACCAGATACCAGCCCTACTGGGACCAGATACCAGCCCTACTGGGACCAGATACCAGCCCTACTGGGAACAGATACCAGCCCTACTGGGAACAGATACCAGCCCTACTGGGACCAGATACCAGCCCTACTGGGACCAGATACCAGCCCTACTGGGACCAGATACCAGCCCTACTGGGACCAGATACCAGCCCTACTGGGAACAGACCCGAGTGGGCAGATCTATTCTATTTGTTCAAACTAAACTACTTACTTTGAAGTGTCAAATCTGATCCTTTCTTCTCTTCTCCTCTTCTCACATTTCCACTCAGCCCCGTTGTTTTCCTGCAGTCCACCAGCAGCACAGACAACCTCTTCATACCCAGCAGTAAGGTGATACCGGGAGAGGCACGACACAGGGACTCCGGGAGGGAGGAAGGGCTAGCGTTGTCCTGGTAACCATAAAGAGGGGACACAGACACACATCATTATGGATGCTGATGTCACTGTTGTCATGAAGTGCATTACAGAAACCCAGCCCAGACCCAGATAGAGCAAGCTGTATGCTAGACCAGACCAAGCTGTACCATCTGGTGTTCTGATCTGGAGAGACTCTTCTCTGCCTCGTCAGCATCAGGATGTTGTTGAGGCTCCCCAGAGGATCCATAATAGTCATGTCTCTCTCCTGTGTGAATGATAACATCAAACAGATGGTAAACTTATGACTTTTTATTGCAATCACAGATGGAAGGGATTTCGATTTGATTGGTCCTCAAATCACAGCTCAGACACAACACTTGAGTCAGGATAAAGTAGGGTTAGCCTGCCCCCTGATTGGTCCTCAACTAGCCTGCCCAGGAACAGGTTAGAGATGAAAGATTTGTTGCCCTAGAAACTTACATGGTTAAGAGGTAAGAGACCTTCAACAGTTATCCTGAGTTGAATTCAGTGAGTCGAATTCAGAATTGAAGCAAAGTCAGCTCACTAACTCCTCTATCCCACTACATAGTATATTACCCCTCAGAGTTAAACAGGCTGTTGTGGGTTCTGATGGGAAATCAAAGTTGAGCAGGTGTTCATAATGTTTTGTAAACTCGGTATATATTGGATTCAGATGGGGTATGACCGTTGAACTGAGGTCATTGGGCATTTAGAAGTTATATTCTTCAAGAATCAATGGCTACAACTCTCTCCTATGTGTCATCAGGTTCTGGGACTTCTTCTCTGCTTTTAAACAACTGTGAGATGTGAAGTTGTGGACTGGTTCCGGACAGGAGGGGATACGGGCCTTCATAGAGAAACGGAAGCCTGTGTGGACAAACAAAGCAGAGAAGGCCCATGATTAGTGATATCTGCTGGGCTGGCCCACCATGGCATGTGAAGGGTCAGCAGCCTCTGGGCTGGAGAGGGAGCCTGTGGATGGTTGAGGTGTTAAACTTGCCCCCAGTTGGACCTGAACCCATCACAGAACACATGCTCGAGGAGGACATTTTGAAACGAAATCCCTGTTGATTGTTCACCAATTTGTAAGTCGCTCTGGATAAGAGCGTCTGCTAAATGACTTAAATGTAATGTAATGTAAATGTTCCGAGTGACATTATTGGTGTATAGAGCGCTCTGTGAATTTCATAGGTTCCCATGCCTTATAGTGTCACAACGCCCCATGTCAGCTCTCTGTTTCCACTCTCTCAACGGAGCTGACCTGAACCGCCAGGTTTCACACCCCACATTTACATAGGGAGTAACATGTCACATTTTCTGGCCATTCCAGAAAAATGATCTCTTCCTCTGAGAGAGTGAGCCCAGTTTGGGAGACAGCTCCCAGTGTGGAATGATGTTTACCCGCTGACTAAACTAAATTCATGTAAATAGACAATAAAGTATCAATAATTTACAAGTTTAAAAAAAATGTATGTACCAATCGCAGATTGACTCTTTATCAATTCCTCCAGTACTGAACAACATATTTGAGAGCATAACTTCAGTAGAATGCCCCTTTAAAACCACACCGTAGCCTAGTTCAACAACTGCTGAGTTGTTTTTAGACAATACTCACTGCTGTTTATAAGATCTTCTGTCTCCTCCTCTTTCACTCCCAGAACGTCTTCAACCTTCTCTTTTATTGAGACAGCCTCGTCTTCCTCCCAAAAAGGTTCGTCTTTCACTCTAACAGCCGCCTCTTCCTCCTTTTTCATTCGGAAAGCTTCTTCCTCCTTTTCCACTGTGACAGCCTGTATCCCCTCTTCCTCTTTCACTCCTAAAGTGTCATTCTCTTCTTTCAATGTGATTACCTCCTCTTTCATTCTGAAAGCTTCTACCTCTTTTACCACTGTGACAGCCGATACTCCCTCCACTCCAAAATGCTCCTCCTCTTCTTTCCCTATAACAGCCTCCTCTTCCTCCTTTTTCATTCTGAAAGCTTCTTCCTCTCCTTTCACTGTAATATCATCCTCTTTTACGACAATGTTAAGCCCCAGAGCTTCTTTCTGAGTCCAGCAGACCTCTTTAGCAGGGGAGAAGTAGCTTAGTGAGCTCATGGTCGGGGATATTAGTTCGCTAAATAGCATTAGCTGGTTAGCATTAGAGACTAACCTAGTGCCGGGCTCAGTGTCAATCTTAACAAGTTAACACATTTAACATGCAAATGACGTTACATTTAAGCAGTTGATACGTTAACACAATTGTGTTTAAGACACTGAGACTAATATACACAAAAATGGCCTAAAAGAGCTTCAATATTTCGGTTTCATGTTACCTAGCAAGCTATCAAGGTGGATGAATAAGGAGCCGTGTTGCTCTTCCCGTCCACTAGATTATACGTCACGTAAGAATGACTCACGTCGCCATCTGTGACGCAAAGAGGATTCTGTCAAACAATTTCATAACAAATAATTTAAAGGTTTTTCCACACTTCTTATACATACACACTATACAACTATCTTCGGAGTTGATAAAAACCGGAAACATCCGGTATTGATGGATGTCAATATGTTGTATCATGTGGAATGTATATACGTTCACCGGTAGCGTGGCCGAGCGGTCTAAGGCGCTGGATTAAGGCTCCAGTCTCTTCGGAGGCGCGGGTTCGAATCCCGCCGCTGCCAGATATTTTTGGCTCTTGAGTGGCGCTGCATCTCAGTGCTAAAGGCTTCACTACAGACCCTGGTTCGATACTAAACTGTATCACAAACGGTCGTGATCGGAAGTGCCATAGTGCGGCTCACAATTGGCCCATGTTTGCGGTCATTGTAAATAAGAATTGTTCTTAACTGACTTGCCTAGTTAAATACGGAGCTAAAAAAAATATTTATATATATCATCAGAACTGACAGCCATATTGTCCTCATTCCAGCACAGCTGTTGCTTCACCAACCATTTTCTCCATTTCATCCTACTACTACTCGCCTCCTTTTCCTAAACGATGGTTCCTCGTCGTAGATTTATGTCTCGAAGGTGAATGTTGATCCAACACCTGCAGCTAATTAAAACCCACTGGGTTCAGACGTCATTTCAACGTCGAGGTTTGCTTTACATTTGGTCAAATTGTCAAATAAAGTGAATTCAACATGACATCAACTAAACATTTCACCGTGTCCTGAAAAACCTAGGCTATGTGGCAAATAACGGTAAAAAAATGTCGTTTTCCCTGACAACAAAAAAAGACTGCTCTTTTGAAACTGCAGTCCAAGTGCAGTAACTGCAGTCGGCTGTGGAATTTAGGACGCAATAATTGCAGAACAATGATTTGAATGTTAGTATTTTTTTATTTTAATAAAACATATCTGATGAATAAAATAAAAATATGTCTGTCATCTACCTAGTCACTTTAACCCCTACCTACATGTACACATTACCTCAACAACCTCGTACCCCTGCAACCTGCACATTGACTCTGTACAGGTACCTTGTATATAACCCCCTGCACATTGACTCTGTACAGGTACGTCTTGTATATAACCCCCTGCACATTGACTCTGTACAGGTACGTCTTGTATATAACCCCCTGCACATTGACTCTGTACAGGTACGTCTTGTATATAACCCCCTGCACATTGACTCTGTACAGGTACGTCTTGTATATAACCCCTGCACATTGACTCTGTACAGGTACGTCTTGTATATAACCCCCTGCACATTGACTCTGTACAGGTACGTCTTGTATATAACCCCTGCACATTGACTCTGTACAGGTTCTTGTATATAACCCCCTACACATTGACTCTGTACAGGTACGGCTTGTATATAACCCCTGCACATTGACTCTGTACAGGTACGTATATAACCCCCTGCACATTGACTCTGTACAGGTACGTCTTGTATATAACCCCCTGCACATTGACTCTGTACAGGTACGTCTTGTATATAACCCCCTACACATTGACTCTGTACAGGTACGTCTTGTATATAACCCCTGCACATTGCCTCTGTACAGGTACGTCTTGTATATAACCCCCTGCACATTGACTCTGTACAGGTACGTCTTGTATATAACCCCTACACATTGACTCTGTACAGGTACGTCTTGTATATAACCCCCACATTGACTCTGTACAGGTACATTGACTCTGTACAGGTACGTCTTGTATATAACCCCCTACACATTGACTCTGTACAGGTACGTCTTGTATATAACCCCTGCACATTGACTCTGTACAGGTGCACATTGACTCTGTACAGGTACGTCTTGTATATAACCCCTGCACATTGACTCTGTACAGGTACGTCTTGTATATAACCCCCTACACATTGACTCTGTACAGGTACGTCTTGTATATAACCCCTGCACATTGACTCTGTACAGGTACGTCTTGTATATAACCCCCTACACATTGACTCTGTACAGGTACGTCTTGTATATAACCTCCTTATTGTTCTTTTCTGTTTCCATTTCCTTTTTTCTTTTTCTTTTTTAACTCGTCATTTCAGAGTAAAAGTCCACACCTGTTGCATTCGGTGTTTGTGAGAAATACAATTTGATTTGATTTAAAAATACAGCGCACATGGGGAAAATATTGATTTCAGCCATTTTGCTACAGCAGGAAATTACTCCCGGAAATGTGAAATATTATGCTGATTATTATATTTTTTTATTTTTTTATTTTAGGGATTGATGCATTTTACGTTAGGGCAAATTAAGTCTGAAATGTTAAGTGGAAATTACAAACTTTGGAAGCGTTTTTAAAAAGGTGAATAAACTACAAGTTTGAATGTACTGCTGCACAGGAAGAGAGACTAAGATCCTACATCTGTACGCAATCTTTGCGAGAGGAAAAACTCTTTACAGTGGGAGCATTGGAAAGGTTTATCGCCTGTGTGTGTCCTCTCGTGTCGTTTCAGGTCCCCTAACTGGTTAAAACCCTTTCCACAGTGGGAACAGTTGCGTCCTCTTGCTGGTTTGGACGTCTCTGGTTCCAATAACCATTGGCCAGTTTCCAACCAAAAAATCTAATAAATAATAATCTTGGTGTAATTTGAAAATCAAAAGACGTGGAGTTCCAACTAGAATCCTGCTCATGGAATGTCATGATGAATGTCATAATAATAGATAATGTCATACAGGCTGAACAGAGCTCTATAATAATAGATAATGTCATGATGTCATTATCAGGCTGATAATGCATGGTTACAGGCTGAGCATAGCTCTATAATAATAGATAATGTCATGGTTATAGGCTGAACAGAGCTCTATAATAATAGATAATGTCATGTTTATAGGCTCAGCAGAGCTCTATAATAATAGATAATGTCATGTTGAGGCTGAGCAGAGTTCTATAATAATAGATAATGTCATGTTTATAGGCTGAACAGAGCTCTATAATAATAGATAATGTCATGGTTACAGGCTGAGCAGAGCTCTATAATAATATATATTGTGGACTACAGTATTTCAATCAATGTCATAGGCTGCATTTGATCAATTTTTAATAATGTTTTGTTGGTGGCCCACTCTTTGATGGTAAAACATCTTACACCGTGGCTTTAAAAGGATACTGCGAGATTCTGGTACCTAGTGTTAGCACATTGACTCACCTGTGTGGAAGCACCTGCTTTCATATATACTGAACAAAAATATAAACGCAACATGCAACAATTTCAAAGACTTTACTGATTTACACGGAATCATGTGGAAAACATATACGTTCATCGGTAGCGTGGCCGAGCGGTCTAAGGCGCTGGATTAAGGCTCCAGTCTCTTCGGAGGCGCGGGTTCGAATCCCGCCGCTGCCATATATTTTGGCTCTTGAGTGGCGCTGTTCGATTCTAAACTCTATCACAAACGGTCATGATCGGACGTCCCACAGTGCCGCTCACAATTGGCCCATGTTTGCGGTCATTGTAAATAAGAATTGTTCTTAATTAACTGACTTGCCTAGTTAAATACGGGGCAAAAAAATAATATTTATATATATCATCAGAACTGACAGCCACTGGCCCACTCTTTGATGGTAAAACATCTTACACCGTGGCTTTAAAAGGATACTGCGAGATTCTGGTACCTAGTGTTAGCACATTGACTCACCTGTATGGAAGCACCTGCTTTCATATATACTGAACAAAAATATAAACGCAACATGCAACAATTTCAAAGACTTTACTGATTTACAATTCATAGATGGAAATCAGTAAATTTAAATAAATGTATTAGGCCCTAATCTATGGATTTCACATGACTGGGCAGGGGTGCAACCATGGGTGGGCCTGGGAGCGTATATAGCCACACCCACTGGGGAGGCAGGCCACACCCACTGGGGAGCCAGGCCCTGGGAGTGTATAGCCACACCCACTGGGGAGGCAGGCCCTGGGAGCGTATAGCCACACCCACTGGGGAGCCAGGCCCTGGGAGCGTATAGCCACACCCACTGGGGAGCCAGGCCTAGCCACTGGGGAGCCAGGCCCTGGGAGCGTATAGCCATACCCACTGGGGAGGCAGGCCCTGGGAGCGTATAGCCACACCCACTGGGGAGGCAGGCCCTGGGAGCGTATAGCCACACCCACTGGGGAGCCAGGCCCTGGGAGCGTATAGCCACACCCACTGGGGAGCCAGGCCTAGCCACTGGGGAGCCAGACCTAGCCAATCAGAATATTTTTTTCCCCACAAAAGGGCTTTAATTACAGACAGAAATACTCCTCAGCACCGCACCCGCCCCCAGATAATACTGCAGGAGTAGCCAGCTGTAGAGGTCCTGGCCATAAACAAGAAAATGCTCATCCAGAACTGGTGCTCCTAGTGGCTGGGGAATATACTGCAGGCAAACTTACATCAGTTTTACCTCATTTCTACCAGCATGTCACATGTGCAACCAGAGAAAAAAAAACACTAGACCACCTTTACTCCACACACAGAGACGCATACAAAGCTCTCCCCACTCCATTTGTCCACTCCATTTGTCAAATCTGACCATAATTCTATCCTCCTGATTCCTGCTTTTTGCTACAAGACAAAAACTAAAGCAGGAAGTACCAGTGAGTCTCAATCAAAGTAATCGGAAGTTGTCAAATGGCCGGATGCTATGCTACAGGACTGTTTTGCTAGCACAGACTGGAATATGTATCGGGATTCTTTAATCTAATGGCATTGAGGATACAACAGACCTTTAATCACCCCCCTAGTCACCAGACTTCATCAATAAGAGCATCAACAAAGTAATCCCCCTACAGTGACCTTTTAATCTAGAACAACCAAGCCCTACATATCCCAACCAGAACAACCAAGCCATGGATTACAGGCAACATCTGCACCGACCTAATCAGGCTAGATGGGGGTGACAACCAAGACCTACAGTAGGATACAACAGACCTTTAATCTAGAAAACAACCAAGCCCTGTAGGATACAACAGACAATCTAGACAACCAAGCCCTACAGTAGGATACAACAGACCTTTAATCTAGAACAACCAAGCCCTACAGTAGGATACAACAGACCTTTAATCTAGAACAACCAAGCCCTACAGTAGGATACAACAGACCTTTAATCAACAGACCTTTAGAACAACCAAGCCCTACAGTAGGATACAACAGACCTTTAATCTAGAACAACCAAGCCCTTTAATCTAGAACAACCAAGCCCTAGGATACAACAGACCTTTAATCTAGAACAACCAAGCCCTACAGTAGGATACAACAGACCTTTAATCTAGAACAACCAAGCCCTACAGTAGGATTACAACAGACCTTTAATCTAGAACAACCAAGCCCTACAGTAGGATTACAACAGACCTTTAATCTAGAACAACCAAGCCCTACAGTAGGATACAACAGACCTTTAATCTAGAACAACCAAGCCCTACAGTAGGATACAACAGACCTTTAATCTAGAACAACCAAGCCCTACAGTAGGATAATCAGAACAGACCTTAGGATAATCTAGAACAACCAAGCCCTACAGTAGGATACAACAGACCTTTAATCTAGAACAACCAAGCCCTACAGTAGGATACAACAGACCTTTAATCTAGAACAACCAAGCCCTACAGTAGGATACAACAGACCTTTAATCTAGAACAACCAAGCCCTACAGTAGGATACAACAGACCTTTAATCTAGAACAACCAAGCCCTACAGTAGGATACAACAGACCTTTAATCTAGAACAACCAAGCCCTACAGTAGGATACAACAGACCTTTAATCTAGAACAACCAAGCCCTACAGTAGGATTACAACAGACCTTTAATCTAGAAACTTTAATCTAGAACAACCAAGCCCTACAGTAGGATACAACAGACCTTTAATCTAGAACAACCAAGCCCTACAGTAGGATACAACAGACCTTTAATCTAGAACAACCAAGCCCTACAGTAGGATACAACAGACCTTTAATCTAGAACAACCAAGCCCTACAGTAGGATACAACAGACCTTTAATTAAACAACCAAGCTAGAACCTTTAAGAACAACAAGCCCTACAGTAGGATACAACAGACCTTTAATCTAGAACAACCAAGCCCTACAGTAGGATACAACAGACCTTTAATCTAGAACAACCAAGCCCTACAGTAGGAACAACAGACCTTTAATCTAGAACAACCAATAGGATACAACAGACCTTTAATCTAGAACAACCAAGCCCTACAGTAGGATACAACAGACCTTTAATCTAGAACAACCAAGCCCTACAGTAGATACAACAGACCTTTAATCTAGAACAACCAAGCCCTACAGTAGGATACAACAGACCTTTAATCTAGAACAACCAAGCCCTACAGTAGGATACAACAGACCTTTAATCTAGAACAACCAAGCCCTACAGTAGGATACAACAGACCTTTAATCTAGAACAACCAAGCCCTACAGTAGGATACAACAGACCTTTAATCTAGAACAACCAAGCCCTACAGTAGGATACAACAGACCTTTAATCTAGAACAACTAGAAAGCCCTACAGTAGGATACAACAGACCTTTAATCTAGAACAACCAAGCCCTACAGTAGCATACAACAGACCTTTAATCTAGAACAACCAAGCCCTACAGTAGGATACAACAGACCTTTAATCTAGAACAACCAAGCCCTAGTAGATACAACAGACCTTTAATCTAGAACAACCAAGCCCTACAGTAGGATACAACAGACCTTTAATCTAGAACAACCAAGCCCTACAGTAGGATACAACAGACCTTTAATCTAGAACAACCAAGCCCTACAGTAGGATACAACAGACCTTTAATCTAGAACAACCAAGCCCTACAGTAGGATACAACAGACCTTTAATCTAGAACAACCAAGCCCTACAGTAGGATACAACAGACCTTTAATCTAGAACAAAGCCAAGCCCAGACCTTTAATCTAGAACAACCAAGCCCTACAGTAGCATACAACAGACCTTTAATCTAGAACAACCAAGCCCTACAGTAGGATACAACAGACCTTTAATCTAGAACAACCAAGCCCTACAGTAGGATACAACAGACCTTTAATCTAGAACAACCAAGCCCTACAGTAGGATACAACAGACCTTTAATCTAGAACAACCAAGCCCTACAGTAGGATACAACAGACCTTTAATCTAGAACAACCAAGAACAACCAAGCCCTACAGTAGGATACAACAGACCTTTAATCTAGAACAACCAAGCCCTACAGTAGGATACAACAGACCTTTAATCTAGAACAACCAAGCCCTACAGTAGGATACAACAGACCTTTAATCTAGAACAACCAAGCCCTACAGTAGGATTACAACAGACCTTTAATCTAGCCCTACAGTATTACAACAGACCTTTAATCTAGAACAACCAAGCCCTACAGTAGGATACAACAGACCTTTAATCTAGAACAACCAAGCCCTACAGTAGGATACAACAGACCTTTAATCTAGAACAACCAAGCCCTACAGTAGGATACAACAGACCTTTAATCTAGAACAACCAAGCCCTACAGTAGGATACAACAGACCTTTAATCTAGAACAACCAAGCCCTACAGTAGGATACAACAGACCTTTAATCAGAACAACCAAGCCCTACAGTAGGATACAACAGACCTTTAATCTAGAACAACCAAGCCCTACAGTAGGATACAACAGACCTTTAATCTAGAACAACCAAGCCCTACAGTAGGATACAACAGACCTTTAATCTAGAACAACCAAGCCCTACAGTAGGATACAACAGACCTTTAATCTAGAACAACCAAGCCCTACAGTAGGATACAACAGACCTTTAATCTAGAACAACCAAGCCCTACAGTAGGATACAACAGACCTTTAATCTAGAACAACCAAGCCCTACAGTAGGATACAACAGACCTTAATCTAGAACAACCAAGCCCTACAGTAGGATACAACAGACCTTTAATCTAGAACAACCAAGCCCTACAGTAGGATACAACAGACCTTTAATCTAGAACAATCTAGAACAACCAAGCCCTACAGTAGGATACAACAGACCTTTAATCTAGAACAACCAAGCCCTACAGTAGGATACAACAGACCTTTAATCTAGAACAACCAAGCCCTACAGTAGGATACAACAGACCTTTAATCTAGAACAACCAAGCCCTACAGTAGGATTACAACAGACCTTTAATCTAGAACAACCAAGCCCTACAGTAGGATACAACAGACCTTTAATCTAGAACAACCAAGCCCTACAGTAGGATACAACAGACCTTTAATCTAGAACAACCAAGCCCTACAGTAGGATACAGTACAACAGACCTTTAATCTTTAATCTAGAACAAAGCCAAGCCCTACAGTAGGATACAACAGACCTTTAAACAACCAAGCCCTCTAGAACAGTACAGTAGGATACAACAGACCTTTAATCTAGAACAGCCCTACAGTAGGATACAACAGACCTTTAATCTAGAACAACCAAGCCCTACAGTAGGATACAACAGACCTTTAATCTAGAACAAAGCCCTAAGTAGGATACCAGACCTTTAATCTAGAACAACCAAGCCCTAGTAGGATACAACAGACCTTTAATCTAGAACAACCAAGCCCTACAGTAGGATACAACAGACCTTTAATCTAGAACAACCAAGCCCTACAGTAGGATACAACAGACCTTTAATCTAGAACAACCAAGCCCTACAGTAGGATACAACAGACCTTTAATCTAGAACAACCAAGCCCTACAGTAGGATACAACAGACCTTTAATCTAGAACAACCAAGCCCTACAGTAGGATACAACAGACCTTTAATCTAGAACAACCAAGCCCTACAGTAGGATACAACAGACCTTTAATCTAGAACAACCAAGCCCTACAGTAGGATACAACAGACCTTTAATCTAGAACAACCAAGCCCTACAGTAGGATTACAACAGACCTTTAATCTAGAACAACAGACCTTTAATCTAGAACAACCAAGTAGGATACAACAGACCTTTAATCTAGAACAACCAAGCCCTAGTAGGATACAACAGACCTTTAATCTAGAACAACCAAGCCCTACAGTAGGATACAACAGACCTTTAATCTAGAACAACCAAGCCCTACAGTAGGATACAACAGACCTTTAATCTAGAACAACCAAGCCCTACAGTAGGATACAACAGACCTTTAATCTAGAACAACCAAGCCCTACAGTAGGATTACAACAGAGGATACCTTTAATCTAGAACAACCAAGCCCTACAGTAGGATACAACAGACCTTTAATCTAGAACAACCAAGCCCTACAGTAGGATACAACAGACCTTTAATCTAGATACAGTAGGATACCAGGAGCCTGTAGGATGACCTTTAATCTAGAACAACCAAGCCCTACAGTAGGATACAACAGACCTTTAATCTAGAACAACCAAGCCCTACAGTAGGATACATAAAGATACACAACAGAGCCTGAATGAGGAGCCCTAGCAGTAACAGATCCTTTAATCTAAACAACCAAGGTTCAAAATCATCACATTGAATGACTGGACCAGACTCTAATGTTTTGGACGATCGGTAGGCTACGTTTTACGTGTCTTTCAGGAACTTAGACTCATAATTTAAATTAGAATAATGATTGAACCTACACATCGATTACACAATCAATACGCTTCTTATTCCATCTTCAGCCTCAATGAATAATTGACGTAGCATATTTCAGAACTCGCTATGGTAACAAAGGAAATAAAGCCCCACAGTGGAGGTGTCATAGAGATTTACATGGTTCTTAAAACGTCACACCAGGGTCACGCCCACACGAAACACAGCCCTTAATAAGGATCAGACCCCTTTTTCCCCCCCCCAAATTCCTCCCAGAAAATGACCCAAATCTAACTGCCGGTAGCTCAGGACCTGAAGCAAGGATATGCATATTCTTCATACCATTTGAAAGGAAGTTGAAGTTTGTGGAAATGTGAAATTAATGTAGGAGACTGTAACTCATTAGATCTGGTAAAAGATAACACAAAGATATATATATATTTTTTTGCATCATCATCTTTTAAATGCAAGAGAAAGGCCATAGTGTACTATTCCAGGTTAGGCACAATTTAGATTTTGTCCACTAGATGGCAGCAGTGTATGTGCAAAGTCTTAGACTGATTCAATGAACAATTGCATTTCTGTATGTACATGTATTAAATGGAGGAGTTGTGCCCCTGATAGGACTTACACAGACACAGCTTCTTGTTGGACTGACCTACAACAGGTATTAATGGAGGAGTTGGTAACCATAGAATAGAATATGCCTTTTGGGTTTAATCAGTAACAGTTATTTGTTATTTTAAGGGGTAGATCAGCTTTAATATCAAATCTAATGTTATTAGTCAAATGCACCAAATACAACAGGTGAAGACTTTACAGTGAAATGCTTACGAGCCCCTAACCAACAATTCAGTCATTTACAGAAAATGTAAAATAAGAAAAATAAATAAAAGTAACAAGTAATTAAAGAACAGCAGTAAAATAACAATAGTGAGACCATATACAAGGGGTTACCAGTACAGAGTCAATGTGGAGGCTATATACAGGAGGTACCAGTACAGAGTCAATGTGGAGGCTATATACAGGGGTTACCAGTACAGAGTCAATGTGGAGGCTATATACAGGAGGTACCAGTACAGAGTCAATGTGGAGGCTATATACAGGAGGTACCAGTACAGAGTCAATGTGGAGGCTATATACAGAAGGTACCAGTACAGAGTCAATGTGGAGGCTATATACAAGGGGTTACCAGTACAGAGTCAATGTGGAGGCTATATACAGGAGGTACCAGTACAGAGTCAATGTGGAGGCTATATACAGGGGTACCAGTACAGAGTCAATGTGGAGGCTATATACAGGGGGTACCAGTACAGAGTCAATGTGGAGACTATATACAGGGGGTAACAGTACAGAGTCAATGTGCAGGGGCACCGGTTAGTCGAGGTAATATGTACATGTAGGTAGAGTTATTAAAGTGAATATGCACGGACGATTATAACAGAGAGTAGCAGCAGTGTAAAAGGGGGAAGGGGGGGGGCAATGCAAATCGTCTGGGAAGCCATTAGATGTTCAGGAGTCTTATGGCTTGGACCTAGACTTGGCGCTCCGGTAAGGCTTGCCGTGTGGTAGTAGAGACAAGAGTCTATGACTAGGGTGGCTGGAGTCTTTGACCATTTTTTGGTCCTTCCTCTGACACCGCCTGGTTTAGAGGTCCTGGATGGCAAGAAGCTTGGCCCCGGTGATGTACTGGGCCGTACGCACTGCCCTCTGTAGTGCCTTGCAGTCGGAGGCCGAGCAGTTGCCATACCAGGCAGTGATTCAACCATTTAGGATGCTCTCTATGGTGCAGCTGTAAAACCTATTGAGGATCTGAGGACTCATGTCAAAACTTTTCAGTCTCCTGAGGGGGAATAGGCTTTCTCGTGCCCTCTTCACGACTGTCTGTTCTATGTCCTACTGTTCAGCAGCCTACATCCTTATCTCCTGTGTGTACTCTCTTATGTCTTCTCATGTGACCCAACCAGGAAAAACTCTTTTCACATTGGGAGCAGTGGTATGGCTTCTCCCCTGTGTGGATTATCTCATGCTGTTTCAATTGTCCTTTCAGCTTAAAACTCTTTCCACACTGGGAGCAATGATGAGGCTTCTCCCCTGTGTGTATTCTATCATGTATTTTCAGGCTCGCTAACAAGGAAAAATTATTTCCACACTTAGAGCATTGGAAAGATTTATCTCGCTTCTCACCTGTGTGTATTCTCTCATGCTCTTTCAGGTATTCTTTCCGGTTAAAACTCTTTCCACACTGGGAGCAGTGATGAGGTTTTTCCCCTGTGTGTATCATCTCATGTCTTTTCAGGCACCCTAATGAGAAAAAACTCTTTCCACACTGGGAGCAGTGATGAGGCTTCTCTCCTGTGTGTGTCCTCTCATGTCTTTTCATGCTCGCTAACAAGGAAAACACTTTCCACACTGGAAGCATTGGAAAGGCTTCTCCCCTGTGTGTATTCTCTCATGTCGTTTCAGACACCTTAACTGGTTAAACATCATTCCACAGTGGGAGCAGTGGTGTCGTCTTGTTGGTTTGGACGTCTCTGGTTTCTCAGAGTCTGGTCTTTCTCCTGCCAAAGACAAGAGTGTTTATTTAAATAGAGACCTGAATGACACCTCCACAACTCTCTTGCTAGGAGGTTGAATCCAAATCACATGCCTCAATAACCATAGGCCAGTTTACAAAAAAAGTCTTGGTGTAATTTGAAAATCAAAAGACGTGGAGTTCCAACTAGAATCCTGATCTCATGGAATGTCATGATGTCATAATCAGAGCTCTATAATAATAGATAATGTCATGTTGAGGCTGAACAGAGCTCTATAATAATAGATAATGTCATGTCTTTAGGCTGAACAGAGCTCTATAATAATAGATAATGTCATGTTGAGGCTGAACAGAGCTCTATAATAATAGATAATGTCATGTCTTTAGGCTGAACAGAGCTCTATAATAATAGATAATGTCATGGTTACAGGCTGATCAGAGCTCTATAATAATAGATAATGTCATGGTTACAGGTTGAACAGAGCTCTATAATAATAGATAATGTCATGGTTACAGGCTGAACAGAGCTCTATAATAATAGATAATGTCATGGTTACAGGTTGAACAGAGCTCTATAATAATAGATAATGTCATGGTTACAGGCTGAACAGAGCTCTATAATAATAGATAATGTCATGGTTACAGGTTGAACAGAGCTCTATAATAATAGATAATGTCATGGTTACAGGCTGAACAGAGCTCTATAATAATAGATAATGTCATGGTTACAGGTTGAACAGAGCTCTATAATAATAGATAATGTCATGGTTACAGGCTGAACAGAGCTCTATAATAATAGATAATGTCATGTTTATAGGCTGAGCAGAGCTCTATAATAATAGATAATATCATGGTTACAGGCTGAACAGAGCTCCATAATAATAGATAATGTCATGTTTATAGGCTGAACAGAGCTCTATAATAATGGATATTGTGGACTACAGTATTTCAATCAATGTCATAGGCTGCATTATATCCATTGTTATGAATGTAGGTTCGCCAGGTTCGATCCCAGGCGGAGAAAATAAAGGAAACCAACTAAGTGTCGTAACTGCCAATATAAAGGAAACCCCAACATAAAGTGTGTTGAGCGTTGGGCCCCGACAACGGCTTCAGTGTGCCTTGGCCTTTAGGACATTAAACACTTCATTAGATTTGTTTGGAAAATACTCTTCATGGCTTGCTTTCCTCATATTTAAATGAGTAGGAATTAGGCTTTTGGTTCCCAAATGACAAGGTGGGCTTTTTCTAATGTCATTTCTGTCTTCATAATGCTTTGCTCAACTGTAAGGTTTGTTCAAATTTCACATCTGATTTTTCAATATTGCTATTGTTCCTTCTCTCTCGCTCTCATTATTACTGGAGGGTTCCCATGTTTTAGGTTATTCAGAAACAACGTCTAACTTTCTGATAAAGCCTCGAACTCAAAAGTACTGAGTAAAGGGTCTGAATACTTTCCGAATGTACAGTAAACTAGTGTTTTTCCAATGTTGTATCTGTCATATGGGCATGTTATTTATTTTACCTTTATTTAACTAGGCAAGTCAGTTAAGAACAAATTCTTATTTTCAATGACGGCCTAGGAACAGTGGGTTAACTGCCTGTTCAGGGGCAGAACGACAGATTTGTACCATGGCAGCTCGGGGGTTTGAACTTGCAACCTTCCGGTTACTAACCACTAGGCTACCCTGCCGTTATACATTACAATGTTAATGACAGTGGAATAGGGATGTACTGGTGGCAGACGTGACACATTTTCTATCATCCGATTTCGCTTCAGCATTTACTGTAATATAGAATTATCAATTATCTTAACCCATATTTTAAATTGGCAGAATATGGTCATCACACTGGATAAATAATATACTGAAAACATATCAGACTCAATTAGATCGTCCTGTGTGTCATGAAATCATAAACACATCTTGGATTGATAATTTAACATTTCCTAAACATTATTAGGCTACTGTAGCCTCAGTCTACCCGTGATGTCAAAGCAATTTTATGATAAGGTGCGGAAATGAACTAAACGATTTGGTATCACTTTGATTATGGAAGATTGAAAAAGTGTGCGTGAAACGGTTTGTTTGGAATAATTTGTAGCTGTCGTTTCTTTCTGAGCATTAGAGAACATCCTAATCAGTTTCCCCTCCCAGAAAACACGCTGGAACCGTAAAGTGTTTGTTCCACTGTTTTTAAAACAGCACCTACTGGTGTTAATCAGATCTCCAGTCTTCCCTTCCTCCTCCAACGGGACAGTAATCTCCTCCTCCTTCATTCCAAAAACTGCATCCTCCTCTTTCACTCTTAAATATTCTTCCTCTTCTTTCACTGTAAATTCTTCCTCTTTCACGTCTTTCTCCTCTTCTTTCACTGTAACAGCCTCATCCTCTACTTCTTGTTTAACTGTAACAGCCTCCTCTTCCTTCTCCTCTTTTACGGGGGCTTCTTTCTCCTCTTCTTTAGCAGGGAGGGAGTAGCTTAGTGAGCTCATGGTCGAGGATGTTAGAAAGATAGTTAGCATTAGCCGAGTGTTACTTAGCTAAACACGTAAATAGTACATTAAATAGAGTAACTAGTAAATACGCATTAAGTGTGTTTAAAACACCGAGGATAAAATGAACAAAAATGGCCTAAAGCGCTTAAATGTTGTGGTTTTATGTTGGCTAGCACGCTACCGAGGTGGATGAATTGATGTTGTAGAAAAAAACTTCCCCGTCCACTACATTATACGTCACGAATGAAGCATCACCTGCTGACCACTCCATCTGCTGACTGGAGTGGGTAACACAGTTGAACAAAAACAATATTCTGGCAAAACAATGTAAACAAATCATTGTTAAATAACCAGTTCTCTTACTTCTTACAGATAATACTTTCCTCTACGCAAATGTATAGGCTGAATAGGGAAAGGTACATTATTAACAAACATGTTACGAATCAACCCTGTTACAAATAAGCCCTGTTATGAAAACCCTGTTATGGTAAACCCTGTTATGGTAAACCCTGTTATTGGAAAACCCTGTTATAAGAAACCCTGTTATGATAACACCTGTTATGGTAAACCCTGTTACGGCAAACCCTGTTATGAGAAAACCTGCACCCCCCCCCATAAATGACTACAGCTTTATACCCGAACACGTTTTTAAAGGTGACATCAGTAATGGCGAGAAACAATAAGAAACTCCCACACTGCTCCTGAAAGTGTCACCGCTCTCAATTAAACGTATCGGCGGTGAGGCCTTCCTCACAGCTTTTGTGAGTTAAAACAAAAATTAGCACCCGTATTTAGACATAGCCACACCCACATCCGTTCCACGCATCCAATGGGGTTGGAGTCGAGGGAAAACAAGCATCACGAAAGAAGTGCTACCAAATATAACAATGTGCATTTCATAAATATTCTAATCCAGCGTGAACATAACACTTAATAAACACGTCAACATAACATATCACTTTATAAACACGTCAACATAACATATCACTTTATAAACACGTCAACATAACACTTAATAAACACGTCTGTGAAACCACAACGAGGACATCGACCTATCAAGGACGTTTCCACAAATCATTGGGTACAGCGCAGGAAAGAAACGTCAGAGTCGGCTGAAGCGGTGTGGCGGCATCAATTCATGTTCACATTTACAACATAACATAACATGGGCATCACATCATTAAGACCTTTAGGGAATCATGTCTGGAGGGTGAAAATACCAAAACATTCTCTTTTACTCAGTGTTATTTATATCACCTCCCCTGTCTGATATCTAGACTTTCTCTACGCCACAAAATCTAAAAAAGGTAGATGTTTTTGGTCATTTAAATGTTCTGGATAATCCCTGTCGTTTCTTCTAGTTTAAATTTTATGTTCACAAATTATGTTTGAGAGACAGAGGTTTTACCAACATAACACAACCCACAACACAACCCACAACATAACACAGCCCACTACATAACACAGCCCACAACATAACATAACATAACACAGCCCACAACATAACACAGCCCACAACATAACACAGCCCACAACATAACACAACCCACAACATAACACAGCCCACTACATAACACAGCCCACAACATAACACAACATAACACAACATAACACAACATAACACAGCCCACAACATAACACAGCCCACAACATAACACAACATAACACAACATAACACAACATAAAACAGCCCACTACATAACACAGCCCACAACATAACACAACATAACACAGCCCACAACATAACACAGCCCACTACATAACACAGCCCACAACACAACACAACATAACACAGCCCACAACATAACACAACACAACACAACACAACACAACACAACACAACACAACACAACACAACATAACACAACATAACACAGCCCACAACATAACACAACATAACACAACATAACACAGCCCACAACATAACACAGCCCACAACATAACACAACATAACACAGCCCACAACATAACACAACATAACACAACATAACACAACCCACAACATAACACAACATAACACAGCCCACAACATAACACAACATAACACAGCCCACAACATAACACAACATAACACAGCCCACAACATAACACAACATAACACAGTCCACAACATAACACAACAGAACACAACACAGCCCACAACATAGCACAGCCCACAACATAACACAACATAACACAACATAACACAACCCACAACCTAACACAACATAACACAGCCCACAACATAACACAACATAACACAGCCCACAACATAACACAACATAACACAGCCCACAACATAACACAACATAACACAGTCCACAACAGAACACAACACAGCCCACAACATAGCACAGCCCACAACATAACACAGCCCACAACATAACACAGCCCACAACATAACACAACCCACAACACAACATAACACAGCCCACAACATAACACAACCCACTACATAACACAGCCCACAACATAACACAACATAACACAGCCCACTACATAACACAGCCCACTACATAACACAACCCACAACATAACACAGCCCACAACATAACACAGCCCACAACACAACATAACACAGCCCACAACAAAACACGGCCCACAACATAACACAGCCCACAACATAACACAGCCCACAACATAACACAGCCCACAACATAACATAACACAACATAACACAGCCCACTACATAACACAGCCCACAACATAACACAGCCCACAACATAACACAGCCCACAACATAACACAGCCCACAACACAACACAGCCCACAACATAACACAACATAACACAGCCCACAACATAACACAACATAACACAGCCTACAACACAACACAGTCCACAACAGAACACAACAGAACACAACACAGCCCACAACATAGCACAGCCCACAACATAACACAGCCCACAACATAACACAGCCCACAACACAACACAGCCCACAACACAACACAGCCCACAACATAACACAGCCCACAACATAACACAACATAACACAGCCCACAACAAAACACAGCCCACAACATAACATAACACAACATAACACAGCCCACTACATAACACAGCCCACAACATAACACAGCCCACAACATAACACAGCCCACAACATAACACAGCCCACAACATAACACAGCCCACAACATAACACAGCCCACAACATAACACAGCCCACAACATAACACAGCCCACAACATAACACAGCCCACAACACAACATAACACAGCCCACAACATAACACAGCCCACAACAAAACACAACATAACACAGCCCACAACATAACACAACATAACACAACATAACACAACATAACACAGCCCACAACATAACACAGCCCACAACATAACATAACACAACATAACACAGCCCACTACATAACACAGCCCACAACATAACACAGCCCACAACATAACACAACCCACAACACAGCCCACAACACAACACAACCCACTACATAACACAGCCCACAACACAACCCACAACATAACACAGCCCACAACACAACCCACAACATAACACAGCCCACAACATAACACAACATAACACAGCCCACAACATAACACAACATAACACAACATAACACAGCCCACAACATAACACAACATAACACAGCCCACAACATAACACAGCCCACAACATAACACAGCCCACATCATAACACAACATAACACAGCCCACAACACAACACAGCCCACAACATAACACAGCCCACAACACAACACAGCCCACAACACAACACAACATAACACAACATAACACAGCCCACAACATAACACAGCCCACAACATAACACAGCCCACAACATAACACAGCCCACAACACAACACAGCCCACTACATAACACAACATAACACAGCCCACAACACAACACAGCCCACAACATAACACAACATAACACAGCCCACAACATAACACAGCCCACAACATAACACTACATAACACAGCCCACAACATAACACAGCCCACAACACAACACAGCCCACAACATAACACGGCCCACTACATAACACAGCCCACAACATAACACAGCCCACAACATAACACAACATAACACAGCCCACAACACAACACAGCCCACAACATAACACAGCCCACTACATAACACAGCCCACAACATAACACAACACAACATAACACAGCCCACAACATAACACAGCCCACAACATAACACAGCCCACAACATAACACAACATAGCACAACATAACACAACCCACAACATAACACAGCCCACAACACAACACAACATAACACAGCCCACAACATAACACAGCCCACAACATAACACAACATAACACAGCCCACAACATAACACAACATAACACAGCCCACAACATAACACAGCCCACAACACAACACAGCCCATAACACAACATAACACAACCCACAACACAACATAACACAGCCCACAACATAACACAGCCCACAACATAACACAACACAGCCCACAACACAACACAGCCCATAACACAACATAACACAACCCACAACACAACATAACACAGCCCACAACATAACACAGCACAGCCCACAACATAACACAACACAACATAACACAGCCCACAACATAACACAGCCCACAACATAACACAACATAACACAACCCACAACATAACACAGCCCACAACACAACACAGCCCACAACATAACACAGCCCACAACATAACACAACATAACACAGCCCACAACATAACACAACATAACACAGCCCACAACATAACACAGCCCACAACACAACACAGCCCATAACACAACATAACACAACCCACAACACAACATAACACAGCCCACAACACAACACAGCCCACAACATAACACAGCCCACAACATAACACAACATAACACAACCCACAACATAACACAGCCCACAACATAACACAACATAACACAACCCACAACATAACACAGCCCACAACATAACACAACCCACAACACAACACAGCCCACAACATAACACAACATAACACAGCCCACAACACAACACAGCCCACAACATAACACAGCCCACAACATAACACAGCCCACAACATAACACAACATAACACAGCCCACAACACAACACAGCCCACAACATAACACAGCCCACAACATAACACAACATAACACAGCCCACAACACAACACAGTCCACAACATAACACTACATAACACAACATAACACAGCCCACAACATAACACAGCCCACAACATAACACAGCCCACAACACAACACAGCCCACAACATAACACAGCCCACAACACAACACAGCCCACAACATAACACAACATAACACAGCCCACAACATAACACAGCCCACAACATAACACAGCCCACAACATAACACAGCCCACAACATAACACAACATAACACAGCCCACAACATAACACAGCCCACAACAAAACACAGCCCACAACATAACACAGCCCACTACATAACACAGCCCACAACATAACACAGCCCACAACATAACACAACACAACCCACAACATAACACAGCCCACAACATAACACAACACAACACAGCCCACAACACAACACAGCCCATAACACAACATAACACAACCCACAACACAACATAACACAACCCACAACATAACACAGCCCACAACATAACACAGCCCACAACATAACACAACATAACACAGCCCACAACATAACACAACATAAGACAGCCCACAACATAACACAACATAACACAGCCCACAACATAACACAGCCCACAACATAACACAGCCCACAACATAACACAACATAACACAGCCCACAACATAACACAACATAACACAACCCACAACATAACACAGCCCACAACATAACACAGCCCACAACATAACACAACATAACACAGCCCACAACATAACACAACATAACACAACCCACAACATAACACAGCCCACAACAAAACACAGCCCACAACATAACACAGCCCACTACATAACACAGCCCACAACATAACACAGCCCACAACATAACACAACATAACACAACCCACAACATAACACAGCCCACAACATAACACAGCCCACAACATAACACAACATAACACAGCCCACAACATAACACAACATAACACAGCCCACAACATAACACAGCCCACAACATAACACAACATAACACAGCCCACAACATAACACAGCCCACAACATAACACAACATAACACAGCCCATAACACAACACAACATAACACAGCCCATAACATAACACAACATAACACAGCCCACAACATAACACAGCCCACAGCACAACACAGCCCACAACATAACACAGCCCATAACACAACATAACACAACATAACACAGCCCACAACATAACACAGCCCACAACATAACACAGCCCACAACATAACACAGCCCACAACATAACACAGCCCACAACACAACACAGCCCACAACACAACACAGCCCACAACATAACACAGCCCACAACACAACACAGCCCACAACACAACACAACATAACACAGCCCACAACATAACACAACACAGCCCACAACATAACACAACATAACACAGCCCACAACATAACACAGCCCACAACATAACACAACATAACACAACATAACACAGCCCACAACATAACACAGCCCACAACACAACACAGCCCACAACATAACACAACATAACACAGCCCACAACATAACACAACATAACATAACACAACACAGCCCACAACATAACACAACATAACACAGCCCACAACATAACACAGCCCACAACATAACACAACATAACACAACACAACACAGCCCACAACATAACACAACATAACACAGCCCACAACATAACACAACATAACACAACACAACACAGCCCACAACATAACACAACATAACACAACACAACACAGCCCACAACATAACACAACATAACACAACACAACACAGCCCACTACATAACACAGCCCACAACATAACACAGCCCACAACATAACACAACACAACACAGCCCACAACATAACACAACACAACACAGCCCACAACATAACACTACATAACACAGCCCACAACACAACACAGCCCACAACATAACACAGCCCACAACACAACACAGCCCACAACACAACACAGCCCACAACACAACACAGCCCACAACATAACACAACATAACACAGCCCACTACATAACACAACATAACACAGCCCACAACATAACACAACATAACAACATAACACACAACATAACACAGCCCACTACATAACACAGCCCACAACATAACACAACATAACACAGCCCGCAACATAACACAACATAACACAGCCCACTACATAACACAACATAACACAGCCCACAACATAACACAACATAACACAGCCCAAAACATAACACAACATAACACAACATAACACAACATAACACAGCCCACAACATAACACAACTCACAACATGGGTGGAGGATCACATAATAATGCCCTTCATTTGTAACTGTTTATCCTGTTTTGTTGGCATATTGTTGCAATGTGCGCAGCCTTATATTTATAACAGCCTTAGACTTTTGGACCTACTGATTGAAAAGTTAATTTATTTATTTATTTTTACTATTTTTTCTACATTGTAGAATAATAGTGAAGACATCAACACTATAAAATAACAGATATGGAATCATGTAATAACCAAAAACAAAGTGTTAAACAAATCAAAATACATTTTATATTCTTCGAAGTTGCCACCCTTTGCCTTGATGACTCGACCAGCTTCATGAGGTAGTCACCTGGAATGCATTTCAATGAACAGGTGTGCCTTGTTTAAAGTTCATTTGTGAAATTTCTTAATGCGTTTTGAGCCAATCAGTTGTGTTGTGACAAGGTAGGGGTGGTATACAGAAGATAGCCAGCCCTATTGGGTAAAAGACCAAGTCCATATTATGGCAAGAACAGCTCAAATAAGCAAAGAGAAACGACAGTCCATCATTACTTTAAGACATGAAGGTCAGTCCATCATTACTTTAAGACATGAAGGTCAGTCCATCATTACTTTAAGACATGAAGGTCAGTCCATCATTACTTTAAGACATGAAGGTCAGTCCATCATTACTTTAAGACATGAAGGTCAGTCCATCATTACTTTAAGACATGAAGGTCAGTCCATCATTACTTTAAGACATGAAGGTCAGTCCATCATTACTTTAAGACATGAAGGTCAGTCCATCATTACTTTAAGACATGAAGGTCAGTCCATCATTACTTTAAGACATGAAGGTCAGTCCATCATTACTTTAAGACATGAAGGTCAGTCCATCATTACTTTAAGACATGAAGGTCAGTCCATCATTACTTTAAGACATGAAGGTCAGTCCATCATTACTTTAAGACATGAAGGTCAGTCCATCATTACTTTAAGACATGAAGGTCAGTCCATCATTACTTTAAGACATGAAGGTCAGTCCATCATTACTTTAAGACATGAAGGTCAGTCCATCATTACTTTAAGACATGAAGGTCAGTCCATCATTACTTTAAGACATGAAGGTCAGTCCATCATTACTTTAAGACATGAAGGTCAGTCCATCATTACTTTAAGACATGAAGGTCAGTCCATCATTACTTTAAGACATGAAGGTCAGTCCATCATTACTTTAAGACATGAAGGTCAGTCCATCATGACTTTAAGACATGAAGGTCAGTCCATCATTACTTTAAGACATGAAGGTCAGTCCATCATTACTTTAAGACATGAAGGTCAGTCCATCATTACTTTAAGACATGAAGGTCAGTCCATCATTACTTTAAGACATGAAGGTCAGTCCATCATTACTTTAAGACATGAAGGTCAGTCCATCATTACTTTAAGACATGAAGGTCAGTCCATCATTACTTTAAGACATGAAGGTCAGTCCATCATTACTTTAAGACATGAAGGTCAGTGAATCCAGAACATGTCAACCATTAAAGGAAAAGAGAAAAACAATAAATATTCTCAGTCAAAAACAACAGTCAGAACAAAGCCTCTATATTCTCTCATGAAAAACTCCCTAGAAAGGCCAAAACCTAGGAAGAAACCTAGAGAGGAACCAGGCTATGTGGGGTGGCCAGTCCTCTTCTGGCTGTGCCGGGTGGAGATTATAACAGAGCCTCTATATTCTCTCATGAAAAACTCCCTAGAAAGGCCAAAACCTAGGAAGAAACCTAGAGAGGAACCAGGCTATGTGGGGTGGGCAGTCCTCTTCTGGCTGTGCCGGGTGGAGATTATAACAGAGCCTCTATATTCTCTCATGAAAAACTCCCTAGAAAGGCCAAAACCTAGGAAGAAACCTAGAGAGGAACCAGGCTATGTGGGGTGGCCAGTCCTCTTCTGGCTGTGCCGGGTGGAGATTATAACAGAGCCTCTATATTCTCTCATGAAAAACTCCCTAGAAAGGCCAAAACCTAGGAAGAAACCTAGAGAGGAACCAGGCTATGTGGGGTGGCCAGTCCTCTTCTGGCTGTGCCGGGTGGAGATTATAACAGAGCCTCTATATTCTCTCATGAAAAACTCCCTAGAAAGGCCAAAACCTAGGAAGAAACCTAGAGAGGAACCAGGCTATGTGGGGTGGCCAGTCCTCTTCTGGCTGTGCCGGGTGGAGATTATAACAGAGCCTCTATATTCTCTCATGAAAAACTCCCTAGAAAGGCCAAAACCTAGGAAGAAACCTAGAGAGGAACCAGGCTATGTGGGGTGGCCAGTCCTCTTCTGGCTGTGCCGGGTGGAGATTATAACAGAGCCTCTATATTCTCTCATGAAAAACTCCCTAGAAAGGCCAAAACCTAGGAAGAAACCTAGAGAGGAACCAGGCTATGTGGGGTGGCCAGTCCTCTTCTGGCTGTGCCGGGTGGAGATTATAACAGAGCCTCTATATTCTCTCATGAAAAACTCCCTAGAAAGGCCAAAACCTAGGAAGAAACCTAGAGAGGAACCAGGCTATGTGGGGTGGCCAGTCCTCTTCTGGCTGTGCCGGGTGGAGATTATAACAGAGCCTCTATATTCTCTCATGAAAAACTCCCTAGAAAGGCCAAAACCTAGGAAGAAACCTAGAGAGGAACCAGGCTATGTGGGGTGGCCAGTCCTCTTCTGGCTGTGCCGGGTGGAGATTATAACAGAGCCTCTATATTCTCTCATGTGATTTCAGGTCCTCTAACACACATCAAGAAAAGCTTGATGATGAGTTGGTTATTTGAATCAACTGTGCACTAGGGCACAAACCAAACCCTCGCCCAGAAAACACATCCACAAACACAATCCTTTATAATACATGCAGGAGGGAAAACACTGGAAAGTCTAGACACATTCCGAGTGTCTGGGAACTACTGACCCATCATGTATTGGGCCTTCATCTGTCCTATGTCCCACTGTTCAGCCCACATCTGTCCCACTGTTCAGTCTATATCTGTCCTATGTCCCACTGTTCAGCCTACATCTGTCCTATGTCCCACTGTTCAGCCTACATCTGTCCTATGAGCCACTGTTCAGCCTATATCTGTCCTATGTCCCACTGTTCAGTCTATATCTGTCCTATGTCCCACTGTTCAGTCTATATCTGTCCTATGTCCTACTGTTCAGCCTACATCTGTCCTATGTCCCACTGTTCAGCCTACATCTGTCCTATGTCCCACTGTTCAGCCTACATCTGTCCTATGTCCCACTGTTCAGTCTATATCTGTCCTATGTCCCACTG
This sequence comes from Oncorhynchus gorbuscha, assembly GCF_021184085.1. Classification (NCBI taxonomy): domain Eukaryota; kingdom Metazoa; phylum Chordata; class Actinopteri; order Salmoniformes; family Salmonidae; genus Oncorhynchus; species Oncorhynchus gorbuscha. The sequence continues at coordinate 94,930 of NW_025745801.1, read as the reverse complement.
TTCAGCCTATATCTGTCCCACTGTTCAGCCTACATCTGTCCCACTGTTCAGCCCACATCTGTCCTATGTCCCACTGTTCAGCCTACATCTGTCCCACTGTTCAGCCCACATCTGTCCTATGTCCCACTGTTCAGCCTACATCTGTCCTATGTCCCACTGTTCAGCCTATATCTGTCCCACTGTTCAGCCTACATCTGTCCTATGACCCACTGTTCAGTCTATATCTGTCCTATGACACACTGTTCAGCCTACATCTGTCCTATGTCCCACTGTTCAGCCTACATCTGTCCTATGTCCCACTGTTCAGCCTACATCTGTCCCACTGTTCAGCCTACATCTGTCCTATGTCCCACTGTTCAGTCTATATCTGTCCTATGTCCCACTGTTCAGCCTACATCTGTCCTATGTCCCACTGTTCAGCCTACATCTGTCCTATGTTCCACTGTTCAGCCCACATCTGTCCCACTGTTCAGCCTACATCTGTCCTATGTCCCACTGTTCAGCCTACATCTGTCCTATGTCCCACTGTTCAGCCTACATCTGTCCTATGTTCCACTGTTCAGCCCACATCTGTCCCACTGTTCAGCCTACATCTGTCCTATGTCCCACTGTTCAGCCTACATCTGTCCTATGTTCCACTGTTCAGCCTACATCTGTCCTATGTCCCACTGTTCAGCCTTCATCTGTCCTATGTTCCACTGTTCAGCCCACATCTGTCCCACTGTTCAGCCCACATCTGTCCCACTGTTCAGCCTACACCTGTCCCACTGTTCAGCCTACATCTGTCCTATGTCCCACTGTTCAGCCTTCACCTGTCCTATGTCCCACTGTTCAGTCTATATCTGTCCTATGTCCCACTGTTCAGCCCACATCTGTCCTATGTTCCACTGTTCAGCCTACATCTGTCCTATGTCCCACTGTTCAGCCTACATCTGTCCCACTGTTCAGCCTTCACCTGTCCTATGTTCCACTGTTCAGCCTTCACCTGTCCTATGTCCCACTGTTCAGCCTACATCTGTCCCACTGTTCAGCCTTCACCTGTCCTATGTCCCACTGTTCAGCCTACATCTGTCCTATGTTCCACTGTTCAGTCTATATCTGTCCTATGTCCCACTGTTCAGCCTACATCTGTCCTATGTCCCACTGTTCAGCCTTTACCTGTCCTATGTCCCACTGTTCAGCCTACATCTGTCCTATGTCCCACTGTTCAGCCTTCACCTGTCCTATGTCCCACTGTTCAGCCTACACCTGTCCTATGTCCCACTGTTCAGCCCACATCTGTCCTACTGTTCAGCCTACATCTGTCCTATGTCCCACTGTTCAGCCTTCATCTGTCCTATGTCCCACTGTTCAGCCTACATCTGTCCTATGTCCCACTGTTCAGCCTTCACCTGTCCTATGTTCCACTGTTCAGCCTACATCTGTCCGATGTCCCACTGTTCAGTCTATATCTGTCCTACTGTTCAGCCTACATCTGTCCTATGTCCCACTGTTCAGCCTACATCTGTCCCACTGTTCAGCCTACATCTGTCCTATGTTCCACTGTTCAGCCTGCACCTGTCCTATGTTCCACTGTTCAGCCTTCACCTGTCCTATGTTCCACTGTTCAGCCTACATCTGTCCCACTGTTCAGCCTACATCTGTCCTATGTTCCACTGTTCAGCCTTCACCTGTCCTATGTTCCACTGTTCAGCCTACATCTGTCCCACTGTTCAGCCTACATCTGTCCCACTGTTCAGCCTACATCTGTCCTATGTTCCACTGTTCAGCCCACATCTGTCCTATGTCCCACTGTTCAGCCCACATCTGTCCCACTGTTCAGCCTACATCTGTCCTATGACCCACTGTTCAGCCTACATCTGTCCTATGTCCCACTGTTCAGCCTATATCTGTCCCACTGTTCAGCCTACATCTGTCCTACTGTTCAGCCTACATCTGTCCTATGAGCCACTGTTCAGCCTTCACCTGTCCTATGTTCCATTGTTCAGCCTACATCTGTCCTATGTCCCACTGTTCAGCCTACATCTGTCCTATGTCCCACTGTTCAGTCTATATCTGTCCTATGTCCCACTGTTCAGCCTACATCTGTCCTATGTCCCACTGTTCAGCCTACATCTGTCCCACTGTTCAGCCTACATCTGTCCTATGTCCCACTGTTCAGTCTATATCTGTCCTATGTCCCACTGTTCAGCCTACATCTGTCCTATGTCCCACTGTTCAGCCTACATCTGTCCTATGTCCCACTGTTCAGTCTATATCTGTCCTATGTCCCACTGTTCAGCAGCCTTTATCAGTTCCATGTCCCACTGTTCAGCAGCCTACATCCTTATCTCCTGTGTGTGTTCTCTCATGTCTTCTCATGTGTCCTAACCAGGCAAAACTCTTTTTACATTGGGAGCAGTGGTAGGGTTTGTCTCCTGTGTGTATTCTCTCATGCTCTTTCAAGTGTTCGTTCCGGTTAAAACTCTTTCCACACTGGGAGCAGTGATGACGTTTTTCCCCTGTGTGTGTTCTCTCATGTCTTTTCAGGCACCCTGACGCGGAAAAACTCTTTCCACACTGGAAGCATTGGAAAGATTTATCGCATGTGTGTATTCTCTCATGCATTTTCAGGTCCCCTAACTCGGTAAAACCCTTTACACAGTGGGAGCAGTGGTACGGTTTCTCTTGCTTCTGCACTGTGTGTATTCTTTCATGCTCTTTCAGGGATTCTTTCCGGTTAAAACTCTTTCCACATTGGGAGCAGTGGTAGGGCTTCTCCCCTGTGTGTATCCTCTCGTGCACTTTCAGGTGTCCTAACTGGGTAAAACTCTTTCCACACTGGGAGCAGTGATGAGGCTTCTCTCCTGTGTGTGTCCTCTCATGTCGTTTCAGGCTCGCTAACAAGGAAAAACTTTTTCCACACTGGGAGCATTGGAAAGGCTTCTCCCCTGTGTGTATTCTCTCATGTCGTTGCAGGTCCCTTAAATGGTTAAAACTCTTTCCACAGTGGGAGCAGTGGTGTCGTCTTGTTGGTTTGGACGTCTCTGGTTCCTCTGAGTCTGGTCTTTCTCCTGCCAAAGACAGAGTGTCTATTTAAACAGAGACCTGAATGAAACCTCCACAACTCTCTTGCTAGGACGTTAAATCTAAATCAGATCCCTCAATAATTTAAAACAAAAGATGTAGAGTTTCAACTAGAATCTTGCTCGCATGGAATGTTGTGTTTTTAGGGTGAGCATAGCTCTATAATAATAGATAATGTCATGGTTACAGGCTGAGCAGAGCTCTATAATAATAGATAATGTCATGGTTACAGGCTGAACAGAGCTCTATAATAATAGATAATGTCATGTTTACAGGCTGAACAGAGCACTATAATAATAGATAATGTCATGTTTACAGGCTGAACAGAGCTCTATAATAATAGATAATGTCATGGTTACAGGCTGAATAGAGCTCTATAATAATATATATTGTGGACTACAGTATTTCAATCAATGTCATAGGCTGCATTTGATCCATTGTTATTAATGTTTTGTTGGTGGCCCGCTCTTTGACGGTGAACACATCTTACAGACTGTGACATTCTGGTGTTGAATAGGACTCGTTTGAATCACACAGTAGCCCTTTAACAAGTCCTGCGTTAAAAACAACATGTTCAATGTAAAACTTGAGTAGAATGTCCGTAACGGGGGATTTTAACATCCATAGAAGAAGTGTCCTTTGAGGGGAAGGATTGTTGACATGTATTCAGGTCCGAAATGATCCGTGGGGGCCTCCCGAGTGGCACAGCGGTCTAAGGCACTGCAGTGCTTGAGGCATCCCTACAGAGCCAGGTTCGATCCCGGGCTGTGTCCGGGGGAGAAAAAGGAGGTAAAAAAATGTTTTTTTTTGTGTTTAAAAAAAAAGTATAAATGATCCAAGAAATTAATAATAATGGCTACAGGTAACTGCCAAAATAAAGGAATCCCCAACATAAAGAGTCATAACTACCAAAATAAAGGAATCCCCAACATAAAGAGTCATAACTACCAAAATAAAGGAATCCCCAACATAAAGAGTCATAACTACCAAAATAAAGGAATCCCCAACATAGAGTCATAACTACCAAAATAAAGGAATCCCCAACATAAAGAGTCATAACTACCAAAATAAAGGAATCCCCAACATAAAGAGTCATAACTACCAAAATAAAGGAATCCCCCAACATAAAGAGTCATAACTGCCAAAATAAAGGAATCCCCAACATAAAGAGTCATAACTGCCAAAATAAAGGAATCCCCCAACATAAAGAGTCATAACTGCCAAAATAAAGGAATCCCCAACATAAAGGGTCATAACTACCAAAATAAAGGAATCCCCAACATAAAGAGTCATAACTGCCAAAATAAAGGAATCCCCAACATAAAGAGTCATAACTGCCCAAATAAAGGAATCCCCAACATAAAGAGTCATAACTGCCCCAATAAAGGAAACCCCAACATAAAGAGTCATAACTGCCAAAATAAAGGAATCCCCAACATAAAGAGTCATAACTGCCCAAATAAAGGAATCCCCAACATAAAGAGTCATAACTGCCCAAATAAAGGAATCCCCCAACATAAAGAGTCATAACTACCAAAATAAAGGAATCCCCAACATAAAGAGTCATAACTGCCCAAATAAAGGAATCCCCAACATAAAGAGTCATAACTACCAAAATAAAGGAATCCCCCAACATAAAGAGTCATAACTGCCCAAATAAAGGAATCCCCAACATAAAGAGTCATAACTACCAAAATAAAGGAATCCCCAACATAAAGAGTCATAACTACCAAAATAAAGGAATCCCCAAAATAAAGAGTCATAACTACCAAAATAAAGGAATCCCCAACATAAAGAGTCATAACTACCAAAATAAAGGAATCCCCAACATAAAGAGTCATAACTGCCCAAATAAAGGAATCCCCAACATAAAGAGTCATAACTACCAAAATAAAGGAATCCCCCAACATAAAGAGTCATAACTGCCCAAATAAAGGAATCCCCAACATAAAGAGTCATAACTACCAAAATAAAGGAATCCCCAACATAAAGAGTCATAACTACCAAAATAAAGGAATCCCCAACATAAAGAGTCATAACTACCAAAATAAAGGAATCCCCCAACATAAAGAGTCATAACTGCCCCAATAAAGGAATCCCCAACATAAAGAGTCATAACTGCCCAAATAAAGGAATCCCCAACATAAAGAGTCATAACTGCCAAAATAAAGGAATCCCCAACATAAAGAGTCATAACTGCCAAAATAAAGGAATCCCCAACATAAAGCATCATAACTACCAAAATAAAGGAATCCCCAACATAAAGAGTCATAACTGCCCAAATAATTGAATCCCCAACATAAAGAGTCATAACTGCCCAAATAATTGAATCCCCAACATAAAGAGTCACAACTGCCCAAATAATTGAATCCCCAACATAAAGAGTCATAACTGCCCAAATAATTGAATCCCCAACATAAAGTGTCATAAATGCCCAAGTAAAGGAAACCCCAACATAAAGTGTATTGGACGTTGGGCCCCCACAACAGCCTCAGTGCGCCTTGGCATAGATTTTGCACATTTTCTGGAACTGTATTGGAGGGATGACACCCAATTCCTTCATGAGAAATTCAATAATTTGATATTTTTGTTGATGGTGATGGACAACGCCACTCCAGAATCTCCCAGAAGTGTTCAATAAGGTGACTGAGACACAAACACCCTTTAAAACCCCTATGCTCCTTTCAGAGCCCTCTTGCAAAGTCTCTGAGATCTCTTCTTCTAGCCATGGTAGCCAAGATAATGGTCAACTGGGCATTTTTATACATGACCCTAAGCATGATGGGATGTGAATTGCTTAATTAACTCAGGAACCACACCTGTGTGGAAGCACCTGCTTTTCAAAATACTTTGTATCCCTCATTGACTCAAGTGTTCGTCAAGTACATTGGAATATAGGAATATCTTGCCAAAGGAGAAATGCACAGTAACAGGGATGAAACCAAATTTGAGCACACAATTTGAGAGAAATACACTTTTTGTGCGCATGGAACATTTCTGGGACTTTTTATTTCAGCTCATGAAACAAGGGGAACAACACTATACTACATGTTGCGTTTATATTTTAGTTCAGTCGACTTTGTTTCCCTCATTGACTCAAGCGTCTCCTTTATTTGGCAGTTACCTGTATATTGTATCCTCAAAACACTTCCACACTCATACAATTTATCAGACAGAGACAAAACACTTCCACACTCATACAATTTATCAGACAGAGACAAAACACTTCCACACTCATACAATTTATCAGACAGAGACAAAACACTTCCACACTCATACAATTTATCAGACAGAGACAAAACACTTCCTTACTCATACAATTTATCAGACAGAGACAAAACACTTCCACACTCATACAATTTATCAGAGACTGAGTCAAAACACTTCCATACTCATACAAGTTATCAAAGACAGAGACAAAACACTTCCATACTCATACAATTTATCAGAGACAGAGACAAAACACTTCCATACTCATACAATTTATCAGACAGAGACAAAACCCTTCCATACTCATACAATTTATCAGACAGACAAAACACTTCCACACTCATACAATTTATCAGAGACTGAGTCAAAACACTTCCATACTCATACAATTTATCAGACAGAGACAAAACACTTCCATACTCATACAATTTATCAGACAGAGTCAAAACACTTCCATACTCATACAATTTATCAGACAGAGACAAAACACTTCCACACTCATACAATTTATCAGAGACTGAGTCAAAACACTTCCATACTCATACAATTTATCAGACAGAGACAAAACACTTCCATACTCATACAATTTATCAGACAGAGACAAAACACTTCCATACTCATACAATTTATCAGACAGAGATTTTAACAACATTGGTGGTGGTGGGTTGAGCATCAGAGTTTCAGAGCAGGATCTCTACTAGTTTTAATGTGATGGACCATTCTAGACAGAGTTTCAGAGCAGGAGCTCTACTAGTTTTAATGTGATGGACCATTTTAGACAGAGTTTCAGAGTAGGATCTCTACTAGTTTTAATGTGATGGACCATTTTAGACAGAGTTTCAGAGCAGGATCTCTACTAGTTTTAATGTGATGGACCATTTTAGACAGAGTTTCAGAGCAGGATCTCTATCAGTTTTAATGTGATGGAGCATTTTAGACAGAGTTTCAGAGCAGGATCTCTACTAGTTGTAATGTGATGGACCAATTGGCATAGTAGGAAATGTAACCAATCACAGCCCTTCTTTGACCTGCAAATCTCCAGCAGAGGGCAAGCTTTTTCAATACAGTTTTTTACATTCATGATGTTGGTAAGGCTCATATAGTGGCTTCCCAAATGGATCATATAGTGGCTTCCCAAATGGATCATATAGTAGCTTCCCAAATGGATCATATAGTGGCTTCCCAAATGGATCATATAGTGGCTTCCCAAATGGATCATATGGTAGCTTCCCAAATGGATCATATAGTGGCTTCCCAAATGGATCATATAGTGGCTTCCCAAATGGATAATGTGGTGGCTTCCCAAATGGATCATATAGTGGCTTCCCAAATGGATCATATAGTAGCTTCCCAAATGGATCATATAGTAGCTTCCCAAATGGATCATATAGTGGCTTCCCAAATGGATCATATAGTAGCTTCCCAAATGGATCATATGGTGGCTTCCCAAATGGATCATATAGTGGCTTCCCAAATGGATCATATAGTGGCTTCCCAAATGGATCATATAGTGGCTTCCCAAATGGATCATATAGTGGCTTCCCAAATGGATCGTATAGTGGCTTCCCAAATGGATCATATAGTGGCTTCCCAAATGGATCATATAGTGGCTTCCCAAATGGATCATATAGTGGCTTCCCAAATGGATCGTATATCTCTACAAGTAGCAGAGATTCAACTCTCAATCTTATCTTTGATATGTCCATGGAGTATATTACGCTCAAAAATAGATTGAAAAATTAAGCCAAATAAAAATGTATTATTTCAATATTAATGTTGATATGTTTCAATATGAATAAATACATGTAAGAAATGTAAAGCAGGTGTATAATGACACCAATTCTCATCTTAGAATTTTTGATTTGCAGCATTACATTTACATTTTACATTTAAGTCATTTAGCAGACGCTCTTATCCAGAGCGACTTACAGATTGGTGCATTCACCTTATGACATCCAGTGGAACAGTCACTTTACAGTAGTGCATCTAAATCTTAAAGGGGGGGGGGGTGAGAGGGATTACTTATCCTATCCTAGGTATTCCTTAAAGAGGTGGGGTTTCAGGTGTCTCCGGAAGGTGGTGATTGACTCTGCTGTCCTGGCGTCGTGAGGGAGTTTGTTCCACCATTGGGGGGCCAGAGCAGCGAACAGTTTTGACTGGGCTGAGCGGGAACTGTACTTCCTCAGTGGTAGGGAGGCGAGCAGGCCAGAGGTGGATGAACGCAGTGCCCTTGTTTGGGTGTAGGGCCTGATCAGAGCCTGGAGGTACTGAGGTGCCGTTCCCCTCACAGCTCCGTAGGCAAGCACCATGGTCTTGTAGCGGATGCGAGCTTCAACTGGAAGCCAGTGGAGAGAGCGGAGGAGCGGGGTGACGTGAGAGAACTTGGGAAGGTTGAACACCAGACGGGCTGTGGCGTTCTGGATGAGTTGTAGGGGTTTAATGGCACAGGCAGGGAGCCCAGCCAACAGCGAGTTGCAGTAATCCAGACGGGAGATGACAAGTGCCTGGATTAGGACCTGCGCCGCTTCCTGTGTGAGGCAGGGTCGTACTCTGCGGATGTTGTAGAGCAGGAACCTACAGGAACGGGCCACCGCCTTGATGTTAGTTGAGAACGACAGGGTGTTGTCCAGGATCACGCCAAGGTTCTTAGCGCTCTGGGAGGAGGACACAATGGAGTTGTCAACCGTGATGGCGAGATCATGGAACGGGCAGTCCTTCCCCGGGAGGAAGAGCAGCTCCGTCTTGCCGAGGTTCAGCTTGAGGTGGTGATCCGTCATCCACACTGATATGTCTGCCAGACATGCAGAGATGCGATTCGCCACCTGGTCATCAGAAGGGGGAAAGGAGAAGATTAATTGTGTGTCGTCTGCATAGCAATGATAGGAGAGACCATGTGAGGTTATGACAGAGCCAAGTGACTTGGTGTATAGCGAGAATAGGAGAGGGCCTAGAACAGAGCCCTGGGGGACACCAGTGGTGAGAGCGCGTGGTGAGGAGACAGATTCTCGCCACGCCACCTGGTAGGAGCGACCTGTCAGGTAGGACGCAATCCAAGCGTGGGCCGCGCCGGAGATGCCCAACTCGGAGAGGGTGGAGAGGAGGATCTGATGGTTCACAGTATCGAAGGCAGCCGATAGGTCTAGAAGGATGAGAGCAGAGGAGAGAGAGTTAGCTTTAGCAGTGCGGAGCGCCTCCGTGATACAGAGGAGAGCAGTCTCAGTTGAATGACTAGTCTTGAAACCTGACTGATTTGGATCAAGAAGGTCATTCAGAGAGAGATAGCGGGAGAGCTGGCCAAGGACGGCACGTTCAAGAGTTTTGGAGAGAAAATAAAGAAGGGATACTGGTCTGTAGTTGTTGACATCGGAGGGATCGAGTGTAGGTTTTTTCAGAAGGGGTGCAACTCTCGCTCTCTTGAAGACGGAAGGGACGTAGCCAGCGGTCAGGGATGAGTTGATGAGCGAGGTGAGGTAAGGGAGAAGGTCTCCGGAAATGGTCTGGAGAAGAGAGGAGGGGATAGGGTCAAGCGGGCAGGTTGTTGGGCGGCCGGCCGTCACAAGACGCGAGATTTCATCTGGAGAGAGAGGGGAAAAAGAGGTCAGAGCACAGGGTAGGGCAGTGTGAGCAGAACCAGCGGTGTCGTTTGACTTAGCAAACGAGGATCGGATGTCGTCGACCTTCTTTTCAAAATGGTTGACGAAGTCATCTGCAGAGAGGGAGGAGGGAGGATTCAGGAGGGAGGAGAAGGTGGCAAAGAGCTTCCTAGGGTTAGAGGCAGATGCTTGGAATTTAGAGTGGTAGAAAGTGGCTTTAGCAGCAGAGACAGAGGAGGAAAATGTAGAGAGGAGGGAGTGAAAGGATGCCAGGTCCGCAGGGAGGCGAGTTTTCCTCCATTTCCGCTCGGCTGCCCGGAGCCCTGCATCTACAGCTTAAACATTATGGAGTCTTAAAGGAGGACTGTAGCATCTAATGATGAAACATTATGGAGTCTTAAAGGAGGACTGTAGCATCTAATGATGAAACATTATGGAGTCTTAAAGGAGGACTGTAACAGCTAATGATGAAACATTATGGAGTCTTAAAGGAGGACTGTAGCATCTAATGATGAAACATTATAGAGTCTTAAAGGAGGATTGTAGCATCTAATGATGAAACATTATGGAGTCTTAAAGGAGGACTGTAGCATCTACAGTTTAAACATTATGGAGTCTTAAATGAGGACTGTAGCATCTAATGATGAAACATTATGGAGTCTTAAAGGAGGACTGTAGCATCTAATGATGAAACATTATAGAGTCTTAAAGGAGGACTGTAGCATCTAATGATGAAACATTATGGAGTAGGCAAAGAGTGTTTTTTTTTTAAATATGAGTTTCTGTGCACCGGGACCCCCAGGTTACCTGAACGAGCACCGAGACCCCGGGTTACCTGAACGAGCACCGGGACCCAGGGTTACCTGAACGAGCACCGGGACCCAGGGTTACCTGAACGAGCACCAGGACCCAGGGTTACCTGAACGAGCACCAGGACCCAGGGTTACCAGAACGAGCACCAGGACCCAGGGTTACCTGAACGAGCACCAGGACCCAGGGTTACCTGAACGAGCACCGGGACCCAGGGTTACCTGAACGAGCACCGGGACCCCGGGATACCTGAACCAGAGCATCGGAAAGGTCCTTGAGAAGGAGTGGATTGGCAGTGCACGGTGATTCCACACCATCATGGTTCGGAAAATGTGTGTGGAATCTCTGCCAATTCTCACATAGAAACTTAAAATGGGGTGGAAATATGTTTTACATTTGTATCACAAACCCCTTTCTGACAACATCATGATGAAAGTGGGTCATTTTAGGCCAAAATATGCCCCCTCCTGTAAGACCCTGTGATCCATGAACGATACAGCCAACATCTCGTCATTATGATCCTTATAACGTCCAGTATGTCTACATTCTGAAATGCACATTTTAACGTAAATGTATTCAATCTTAAACTTTCATATTAATTCGGGAAGCACGATATATCGGTAAGAATATCAAAAGAATCGGCCAATATTAACTAAAAATGCCAACATCGGCATCGACCGGATGTCTAGTTTAACACCGATGTGCAAAAACGATGTCAAAGCTGACGTGCCATACCTATATAACGTAGGTAGATGACCTACATAAGATGACCCTTACATACCTATATAACGCAGGTAGATGACCCTACATACCTATATAACGTAGGTAGATGACCTACATAACGTAGGTAGATGACCTACATACCTATATAACGTAGGTAGATGACCCTACATACCTATATAACGCAGGTAGATGACCTACATAACGTAGGTAGATGACCCTACATACCTATATAACGTAGGTAGATGACCTACATACCTATATAACGTAGGTAGATGACCCTACATACCTATATAACGTAGGTAGATGACCTACATACCTATATAACGTAGGTAGATGACCTACATACCTATATAACGTAGGTAGATGACCTACATACCTATATAACGTAGGTAGATGACCTACATACCTATATAACGTAGGTAGATGACCTACATACCTATATAACGTAGGTAGATGACCTACATACCTATATAACGTAGGTTGATGACCTACATACCTTTATAACGTAGGTTGATGACCTACATACCTATATAACGTAGGTAGATGACCTACATACCTATATAACGTAGGTAGATGACCTACATACCTATATAACGTAGGTAGATGACCTACATACCTATATAACGTAGGTAGATGACCTACATACCTTTATAACGTAGGTTGATGACCTACATACCTATATAACGTAGGTAGATGACCTACATACCTATATAACGTAGGTAGATGACCTACATACCTATATAACGTAGGTAGATGACCTACATACCTATATAACGTAGGTAGATGACCCTACATACCTGTATAACGTAGGTAGATGACCTACATACCTATATAACGTAGGTAGATGACCTATATAACGTAGGTAGATGACCTACATACCTATATAACGTAGGTAGATGACCTATATAACGTAGGTAGATGACCTACATACCTATATAATGTAGGTAGATGACCTACATACCTATATAACGTAGGTAGATGACCTACATACCTATATAACGTAGGTAGATGACCTACATACCTATATAACGTAGGTAGATGACCTACATACCTATATAACGTAGGTAGATGACCTACATACCTATATAACGTAGGTAGATGACCCTACATACCTGTATAACGTAGGTAGATGACCTATATAACGTAGGTAGATGACCTACATACCTATATAACGTAGGTAGATGACCTATATAACGTAGGTAGATGACCTACATACCTATATAACGTAGGTAGATGACCTACATAACGTAGGTAGATGACCTACATACCTATATAACGTAGGTAGATGACCTACATACCTATATAACGTAGGTAGATGACCTACATACCTACATAACGTAGGTAGATGACCTACATACCTATATAACGTAGGTAGATGACCTACATACCTATATAACGTAGGTAGATGACCTACATACCTATATAACGTAGGTAGATGACCTACATACCTATATAACGTAGGTAGATGACCTACATACCTATATAACGTAGGTAGATGACCTACATACCTATATAACGTAGGTAGATGACCCTACATACCTATATAACGTAGGTGGTCCTTCTGTAGCTCAGTTGGTAGAGCATGGCGCTTGTAACGCCAGGGTAGTGGGTTCGATCCCCGGGACCACCCATACGTAGAATGTATGCACACATGACTGTAAGTCGCTTTGGATAAAAGCGTCTGCTAAATGGCATATATAGGTAGATGACCCTACATACCTATATAACGTAGGTAGATGACCTACATACCTATATAACGTAGGTAGATGACCTACATACCTATATAACGTAGGTAGATGACACATATGGGCTGGAACAAGACTTGACAAATGTCCCAGGTATTTTATAAATATACTTAAAACCTTTCAGGAGCTGAAATAAAAAGATCCCTGAAAAACTTGTATTGCAGATGATGCTGATCGAGATGTTTAAAGAGCATCCGCCTCAGTCTCCCCCGGTACCATAAATCCTTGTGTATTCGCATTGGAAAATGTACTTTTGGTGTCCCCAAAATGCAATAACAACTTTCGGAATGATCTCGGTGTAAGAAAATGCAGTCGGAAACAGAAGAGTGGGTGGCTTGACAGCGTTTTTGCGAATGTCGGATGTCTTTAACACGACACATTAGTAAGACAGTTCAACAACTACAGAGTCAGAAAAACTCTGACAGAAACAGTCGGATAGAAACACAGTGTTTCTAAAATAGTACTTACTGGTGTTAATCAGATCTCCAGTCTTCCCTTCCTCCTCCAACGTGACAGTAATCTCCCCCTCATCCTCCTTCATTCCACAAACTGCATCCTCCTCTTTCACTCTTAAATATTCTTCCTCTTCTTTCAATGTAAATTCTTCTTCTTTCACTGTAACAGCCTCATCCTCTACTTCTTGTTTAACTGTAACAGCCTCCTCTTCCTCCTCCTCTTTCACGGGGGCTTCTTTCTCCTCTTCTTTAGCAGGGAGGGTGTAGCTTGGTGAGCTCATGGTCGAGGATGTTAGCAAGTAAGCTAGTTAGCATTAGCCGAGTGTTACTTAGCCAGATAGCTAATAACGTAAATAGTAAATTAAATGGCCTATTTACTAGTTAACGTTACTCTGACGGTGTGTTTAAAACACTGAGGTTAATATACCTTGCCTAAAGAGCTTAAATGTTGTGGTTTTATGTTGGCTAGCACGCTACCGAGGTAGATGAATTGTTGTTGGTGAAAAAAACATCCCGTCCCGTACATTATACGTCACGCTAGAAGCATCACCTGAAAAACTCATCGCCATCTGCTGACTGGAGTGGGTAACACAGTTGAACAAAAACATTCTGGAAAACAAAGTAAACAAATAATTGTTAAATAACCAGTTCTCTTACTTCTTACAGATAACAATTTCCTTTACGCAGATATAGAAGCTGAATAGAGATTTGTACATTATGATAAACCCTGTCATAGTAAACCCTGTCATGAATCAACCCTGTCATTATCAACCCTGTCATGAATCAACCCTGTCATGATCAACCCTGTCATGAATCAACCCTGTCATTAATAAACCCTGTCATGAATCAACCCTGTCATTAATAAACCCTGTCATTAATAAACCCTGTCATTAATAAACCCTGTCATGAATCAACCCTGTCATTAATAAACCCTGTCATTAATAAACCCTGTCATGAATCAACCCTGTCATTAATAAACCCTGTCATTAATAAACCCTGTCATTAATCAACCCTGTCATTAATAAACCCTGTCATTAATAAACCCTGTCATGAATCAACCCTGTCATTAATAAACCCTGTCATTAATAAACCCTGTCATTAATAAACCCTGTCATTAATAAACCCTGTCATTAATAAACACTGTCATGATCAACCCTGTCATTATCAACCCTGTCATTAATAAACCCTGTCATTAATCAACCCTGTCATTAATAAACCCTGTCATTAATAAACCCTGTCATTAATAAACACTGTCATGATCAACCCTGTCATTATCAACCCTGTCATTAATAAACCCTGTCATTAATCAACCCTGTCATTAATAAACCCTGTCATTAATAAACCCTGTCATTAATAAACACTGTCATGATCAACCCTGTCATTATCAACCCTGTCATTAATAAACCCTGTCATTAATCAACCCTGTCATTAATAAACCCTGTCATTAATAAACCCTGTCATTAATAAACCCTGTCATGAATCAACCCTGTCATTAATAAACCCTGTCATTAATAAACACTGTCATGATCAACCCTGTCATTATCAACCCTGTCATTAATAAACCCTGTCATTAATCAACCCTGTCATTAATCAACCCTGTCATGAATCAACCCTGTCATTAATAAACCCTGTCATTAATAAACCCTGTCATAATCAATCCTGTCATTAATCAACCCTGTCATTAATCAACCCTGTCATTAATCAACCCTGTCATTAATCAACCCTGTCATTATCAACCCTGTCATGATCAACCCTGTCATGAATCAACCCTGTCATTAATCAACCCTGTCATTAATAAACCCTGTCATTAATAAACCCTGTCATTAATAAACCCTGTCATTAATCAACCCTGTCATTAATAAACCCTGTCATGGTCAACCATCATAATGGTTGTTTGCCACGCGGTAGTAGAGAGAACAGTCTATGACTGGGGTGTCTGGGGTCTTTGACAATTTTTTGGCCTTCCTCTGACACCGCCTGGTGTAGAAGTCCTGGATGGCAGGCAGCTTGGTCCCAGTGATTTACTGGGCCATTCGCACTACCCTCTGTCGCGCTTTGCAGTCGGAGGCCAAGCAGTTGCCGTACCAGGCAGTGATGCAGCCAGTCAGGATACTCTCGATGTTGCAGCTGTAGAACCTTTTGAGGATCTGAGGACCCATGCCAAATTTTTTTAGTCTCCTGAGGGGGAATAGGTTTTGTTTATTGCAAAACCAATTAACCCAGTGACCGTCCAATCAACAGACTCTTGGTCCCTCTTAGTATGAAAAACAGTCTCTGTTCGATACATGGGCTAAAATGACCCATTAGTGGTATTTCTGTGCGTTTTGTTGCCAACCTATTTTGCTACCTGACAACTTTACGGGTTTCACTTTTTAATTACCGTTCATATATTTATTTTTTCCTCGACTTTTTCACTCCGGACGCTTTATCTGGACACGATTCGTCAGGACCTCCAACAGCCGAAGCTAAGTAGTAACATTAACATGATGCCTTCTAATTGCAGCCGCTGTGCTCGCCTTACGGCGAGGATAGCTGTACTGCAAGCCCAGCTTCAGACGCAATCGTTAGGCAAGGGTAATTTCAGTGTAGGAAAGGATGAAACAGCGTCTGTGCCACCAGTAAGTACAGATAGTAGTATAAATCCCCTGGCACAGTCCCCGCAGCCGGACAACTTTCTCACGGTTTCTGGTAGGAAATGCTGTAGGAACGCTCAACCGGTGTCGCTCATTCAGCAGACAGAAACTTTCAACCGGTTCTCCCCATTAAGCAGCGGGTCGGTGTCAGAGGCCGAGTCTTCTCTGGTCTCTACTCCTCCCGTTACGGGGTCTGAGACGCCGAAGCTTCCCACCATTAGCTCTGACAAATTGAAAACTCTAGTCATTGGCGACTCCATTACCCGCAGTATTAGACTTAAAGCGAATCATCCAGCGATCATACACTGTTTACCCGGGGCAGGGCTACCGACGTTAAGGCTAATCTGAAGATGGTGCTGGCTAAAGCTAAAACTGGCGAGTGTAGAGAGTATAGAGATATTGTTATCCACGTCGGCACCAACGATGTTAGGATGAAACAGTCAGAGATCACCAAGCGCAACATAGCTTCTGCGTGCATATCAGCTAGAAAGATGTGTCGGCATCGAGTAATTGTCTCTGGCCCCCTCCCAGTTAGGGGGAGTGATGAGCTCTACAGCAGAGTCTCACAACTCAATCGCTGGTTGAAAACTGTTTTCTGCCCCTCCCAAAAGATAGAATTTGTAGATAATTGGCCCTCTTTCTGGGACTCGCCCACAAACAGGACCAAGCCTGACCTGCTGAGGAGTGACGGACTCCATCCTAGCTGGAGGGGTGCTCTCATCTTATCTGCCAACATAGACAGGGCTCTAACTCCTCTAGCTCCACAATGAAATAGGGTGCAGGCCAGGCAGCAGGCTATTAGCCAGCCTGCCAGCATAGTGGAGTCTGCCACTAGCATAGTTAGTGTAGTCAGCTTAGCTATCACCATTGAGACCGTGTCTGTGCCTCGACCTGGGTTGGGCAAAACTAAACATGGCGGTGTTTGCCTTAGCAATCTCACTAGGATAAAGACCACCTCCATTCCTGTCATTACTGAAAGAGATCATGATACCTCACATCTCAAAATAGGGCTACTTAATGTTAGATCCCTTACTTCAAAGGCAATTATAGTCAATGAACTAATCACTGATCATAATCTTGATGTGATTGGCCTGACTGAAACATGGCTTAAGCCTGATGAATTTACTGTGTTAAATGAGGCCTCACCTCCTGGCTACACTAGTGACCATATCCCCCGTGCATCCCGCAAAGGCGGAGGTGTTGCTAACATTTACGATAGCAAATTTCAATTTACAAAAAAGAAAATGACGTTTTCGTCTTTTGAGCTTCTAGTCATGAAATCTATGCAGCCTACTCAATCACTTTTTATAGCTACTGTTTACAGGCCTCCTGGGCCATATACAGCGTTTCTCACTGAGTTCCCTGAATTCCTATCAGACCTTGTAGTCATTGCAGATAATATTCTAATCTTTGGTGACTTTAATATTCACATGGAAAAGTCCACAGACCCACTCCAAAAGGCTTTTGGAGCCATCATCGACTCAGTGGGTTTTGTCCAACATGTCTCTGGACCCACTCACTCTCACAGTCATACGCTGGACCTAGTTTTGTCCCATGGAATAAATGTTGTGGATCTTAATGTTTTTCCTCATAATCCTGGACTATCAGACCACCATTTTATTACGTTTGCAATTGCAACAAATAATCTGCTCAGACCCCAACCAAGGAACATCAAAAGTCGTGCTATAAATTCACAGACAACACAAAGATTCCTTGATGCCCTTCCAGACTCCCTCTGCCTACCCAAGGACGCCAGAGGACAAAAATCCGTTAACCACCTAACTGAGGATCTCAATTTAACCTTGCGCAATACCCTAGATGCAGTTGCACCCCTAAAAACTAAAAAATGTCTCATAAGAAACTAGCTCCATGGTACACAGAAAATACCCGAGCTCTGAAGCAAGCTTCCAGAAAATTGGAACGGAAATGGCGCCACACCAAACTGGAAGTCTTCCGACTAGCTTGGAAGGATGGTACCGTGCAGTACCGAAGAGCCCTTACTGCTGCTCGATCGTCCTATTTTTCTAACTTAATTGAGGAAAATAAGAACAATCCAAAATTCCTTTTGATACTGTGGCAAAGCTAACTAAAAAGCAGCATTCCCCAAGAGAGGATGACTTGCACTTTAGCAGTGATAAATTCATGAACTTCTTTGAGGAAAAGATTATGATTATTAGAAAGCAAATTACGGACTCCTCTTTAAACCTGCGTATTCCTCCAAACCTCAGTTGTCCTGAGTCTGCACAACTCTGCCAGGACCTAGGATCAAGAGAGACGCTCAAGTGTTTTAGTACTATATCTCTTGACACAATGATGAAAATAATCATGGCCTCTAAACCTTCAAGCTGTATACTGGACCCTATTCCAACTAAACTACTGAAAGAGCTGCTTCCTGTGCTTGGCCCTCCTATGTTGAACATAATAAACGGCTCTCTATCCACTGGATGTGTACCAAACTCACTAAAAGTGGCAGTAATAAAGCCTCTCTTGAAAAAGCCAAACCTTGACCCAGAAAATATAAAAAACTATCGGCCTATATCAAATCTTCCATTCCTCTCAAAGATTTTAGAGAAGGCTGTTGCGCAGCAACTCACTGCCTTCCTGAAGACAAACAATGTATATGAAATGCTTCAGTCTGGTTTTAGACCCCATCATAGCACTGAGACGGCACTTGTGAAGGTGGTAAATGACATTTTGATGGCATCGGACCGAGGCTCTGCATCTGTCCTCGTGCTCCTAGACCTTAGTGCTGCTTTTGATACCATCGATCACCACATTCTTTTGGAGAGATTGGAAACCCAAATTGGTCTACACGGACATGTTCTGGCCTGGTTTAGGTCTTATCTGTCGGAAAGATATCAGTTTGTCTCTGTGAATGGTTTGTCCTCTGACAAATCAACTGTACATTTCGGTGTTCCTCAAGGTTCTGTTTTAGGACCACTATTGTTTTCACTATATATTTTACCTCTTGGGGATGTTATTCGAAAACATAATGTAAACTTTCACTGCTATGCGGATGACACACAGCTGTACATTTCAATGAAACACGGTGAAGCACCAAAATTGCCCTCGCTAGAAGCATGTGTTTCAGACATAAGGAAGTGGATGGCTGCAAACTTTCTACTATTAAACTCGGACAAAACAGAGATGCTTGTTCTAGGTCCCAAGAAACAAAGAGATCTTCTGTTGAATCTGACAATTAATCTTAATGGTTGTACAGTCGTCTCAAATAAAACTGTGAAGGACCTCGGCGTTACTCTGGACCCTGATCTCTCTTTTGAAGAACATATCAAGACCATTTCGAGGACAGCTTTTTTCCATCTACGTAACATTGCAAAAATCAGAAACTTTCTGTCCAAAAATGATGCAGAAAAATTAATCCATGCTTTTGTCACTTCTAGGTTAGACTACTGCAATGCTCTATTTTCCGGCTACCCGGATAAAGCACTAAATAAACTTCAGTTAGTGCTAAATACGGCTGCTAGAATCCTGACTAGAACCAAAAAATTTGATCATATTACTCCAGTGCTAGCCTCTCTACACTGGCTTCCTGTCAAAGCAAGGGCTGATTTCAAGGTTTTACTGCTAACCTACAAAGCATTACATGGGCTTGCTCCTACCTACCTCTCTGATTTGGTCCTGCCGTACATACCTATACGTACGCTACGGTCACAAGACGCAGGCCTCCTAATTGTCCCTAGAATTTCTAAGCAAACAGCTGGAGGCAGGGCTTTCTCCTATAGAGCTCCATTTTTATGGAACGGTCTGCCTACCCATGTCAGAGACGCAAACTCGGTCTCAACCTTTAAGTCTTTACTGAAGACTCATCTCTTCAGTGGGTCATATGATTGAGTGTAGTCTGGCCCAGGAGTGGGAAGGTGAACGGAAAGGCTCTGGAGCAACGAACCGCCCTTGCTGTCTCTGCCTGGCCGGTTCCCCTTTTTCCACTGGGATTCTCTGCCTCTAGCCCTGTTACGGGGCTGAGTCACTGGCTTGCTGGGGCTCTCTCGTGCCGTCCCTGGGGGGGTGCGTCACCTGGGTGGGTTGATTCACTGTTGTGGTCGGCCTGTCTGGGTTTCCCCCCTTTGGGTTGTACCGTGTCGGAGATCTTTGTGGGCTATACTCGGCCTTGTCTCAGGATGGTAAGTTGGTGGTTGTAGATTTCCCTCTAGTGGTGTGGGGGCTGTGCTTTGGCAAAGTGGGTGGGGTTATATCCTTCCTGTTTGGCCCTGTCCGGGGGTGTCCTCGGATGGGGCCACAGTGTCTCCTGACCCCTCCTGTCTCAGCCTCCAGTATTTATGCTGCAGTAGTTTATGTGTCGGGGGGCTAGGGTCAGTTTGTTTATCTGGAGTACTTCTCCTGTCCTATTCGGTGTCCTGTGTAAATCTAAGTGTGCGTTCTCTAATTCTCTCCTTCTCTCCTTCTTTCTCTCTCTCGGAGGACCTGAGCCCTAGAACCATGCCCCAGGACTACCTGACATGATGACTCCTTGCTGTCCCCAGTCCACCTGGCCATGCTCCTGCTCCAGTTTCAACTGTTCTGCCTTACTATTATTCAACCATGCTGGTCATTTATGAACATTTGAACATCTTGGCCACGTTCTGTTATAATCTCCACCCGGCACAGCCAGAAGAGGACTGGCCACCCCACATATGCTCTCTCTAATTCTCTCTTTCTTTCTCTCTCTCGGAGGACCTGAGCCCTAGGACCGTGCCCCAGGACTACCTGACATGATGGCTCCTTGCTGTCCCCAGTCCACCTGACTGTGCTGCTGCTCCAGTTTCAACTGTTCTGCCTTATTATTATTTGACCATGCTGGTCATTTATGAACATTTGAACATCTTGGTCATTTTCTGTTATAATCTCTACCCGGCACAGCCAGAAGAGGACTGGCCACCCCACATAGCCCGGTTCCTCTCTAGGTTTCTTCCTAGGTTTTGGCCTTTCTAGGGAGTTTTTCCTAGCCACCGTGCTTTTACACCTGCATTGTTTGCTGTTTGGGGTTTTAGGCTGGGTTTCTGTACAGCACTTTGAGATATCAGCTGATGTACGAAGGGCTATATAAATAAATTTGATTTGATTTGTACAGCCCCGGCGATGAGAATGGGGGCGTGCTCGGTCCTCCTTTTCCTGTAGTCCACAATCATCTCCTTAGTCTTGGTTACGCTGAGGGATCTGTTGTTATTCTGGCACCACCCAGCCAGGTCTCTGACCTCCTCCCTATAGGCTGTCTCATCGTTGTCGGTGATCAGGCTTACCACTGTTTTGTCGTCTGCAAACTTAATGATGGTTTTGGAGTCGTGCCTGGCCACAAGCCCTTAACCAACAATGCAGTTAAGAAAAATACTTGTAAAGTACAAAAAAGTCCCTGGTCTCTGACCTCCTCCCTGTAGGCTTTGTTGTTGTTGTCAGTGATCAGGCCTGATGACACTGTTCAATGATGGCGTTGGAGTCGTGTCTGGTTATGCAGTCATGAGTGAACAGGGAGTACAGGAGAGGGCTGAGCATGCACCCCTGAGGGGCTCCCGTGATGAGGATCAGCGTGGCAGATGTGTTGTTACTTACTCTTACCACCTGGGGCGGCTCATCAAGAAGTCCAGGATCCAGTTGCAGAGGGAGATGTTTAGTCCCAGGTTCCTAAGCTTAAAGATGAGCTTTGAGGGCACTATGGTGTTGAACGCTGAGCTGTAGTCAATGAATAGCATTCTCACGTAGGTGTTCCTTTTGTCCAGGTGGGAAAGGGCAGTGTGGAGTGCAATAAAGATAGCATCATCTGTGGATCTCTTTGGGCGGTATGCAAATTTGAGTGGGTCTAGGGTTTCTTCGATAATGGTGATGATATGAGCCGTTACCAGCCTTTCAAAGCACTTCATGGCTACGTACGTGAGTGCTACGGGTCTGTAGTCATTTAGGCAGGTTGCCTTAGTGTTCTTGGGCACAGAGACTATGGTGGTGTGCTTGAAACATGTTGGTATTACAGACTCAATCAGGGACATGTTGAAAATGTCAGTGAAGACACCTGCCAGTTGGTCACCGCATGCCTGGAGCACACGTCCTTGTAGTCCGTCTGGCCCTGCGGCCTTGTGAATGTTGACCTCTTTAAGGTATTACTCACATCGGCTACGGAGAGCGTGATCACACAGTTGCCTGAAATAGCTCTCATACATGCCTCAGTGTTGCTTGCCTCGAAGCGAGCATAGAAGTGATTTAGCTCGTCTGGTAGGCTCGTGTCTCTGGGCAGCACGTGGCTGTGCTTCCCTTTGTAGTCTGTAATAGTATGCAAGCCCTGCCACATAAGTCCAGCATCGGAGCTGGTGTAGTACAATTTAATTTTAGCAACAGGGTCTATTTAACTCCATGAAGGATGAACTGGCCTCTCGGGAACTGGGAGATGACCTCAAGCCCCTGATAACGATGGAAATCTGGATCGACAACCGCCTTCGAGAATGTGTGAGACAGGGTTTTAAAAAAAATCTTTTTTATTTATTTTTAAATTTTTACCTCCTTTTTCTCCCCAATTTTGTGATATCCAATTGTTAGTAGCTACGATCTTGTCTCATCCGTACAGGCTCGGGAGAGATGAAGGTTGAAAGTCATGCGTCCTCCGATACACAACCCAACCAAGCCGCACTGCTTCTTAACACAGTGCGCACCCAACCCAGAAGCCAATGTGTTGGAGGAAACACCGTGCACCTGGCAACCTTGGTTAGCGTGCATTGCGCACCGGCCCGCCACAGGAGTCGCTGGTGCGCGATGAGACAAGGATATACCTACAGACCAAACCCTCCCTAACCCGGACGACGCTATGCCAATTGTGCGTCGCCCCACGGATCTCCTGGTTGCGGCCGGTTACGACAGAGCCTGGGCGCGAACCCAGAGTCTCTGGTGGCACAGCTGGCGGTGCAGTACAGCACCCTTAACCACTGCGACACCCTTAACCACTGAGCACCCCAAGCCTTCCGACATTACGGAGCCCATGCAGCTGTGACGCACACGCCTGAACCCACAGGAACGTGACAGGCGCATGCGCAAAGGCTGCTGCCTCTACTGCGTAGGTCTTGGCCATCTCCGTGCTACATGCCCAGAGCTGACGGGAAATCTGCCAGGGCTCGCCAGGACAAGGAGAGACCCTGCTTTTTCACCCGGCTACCCAGTCACTGTCTAGGACATCCGTCAGTTCCAGATTCAAGCCTTCGTGGCCACGGATAATGTGTTCATTGATCAAGACTTCAAACGATCAAAATAAAGTCGCACACTCCATATATATAACACACTCCATATATATAACACACTCCATATATATAACACACTCCATATATATAACACACTCCATATATATAACACACTCCATATATATAACACACTCCATATATATAACACACTCCATATATATAACACACTCCATATATATAAACTCCCAGCAATTGAACGGGTATTTACCAATGGTTTCAGCATCACTGTACCTCCCTCAGGGTGATGTCATAATGTCATGAATACTTGAACCAGGTTATGTAGACAAACAAGTGCAATTAGTGACAATAGTAAGGTGTGTGTCATTATTATCATCAACATACATTATTGTTGGACATACAGTGGGGCAAAAAAGTATTTAGTCAGCCACCAATTGTGCAAGTTCTCCCACTTAAAAAGATGAGAGGCCTGTAATTTTCATCATAGGTACACTTCAACTATGACAGACAAAATTAGAAAAAAAAATCCAGAAAATCACATTGTAGGATTTTTAACGAATTTATTTGCAAATTATGGTGGAAAATAAGTATTTGGTCAATAACAAAAGTTGATCTCAATACTTTGTTATATACCCTTTGTTGGCAATGACAGAGGTCAAACGTTTCCTATAAACCTTGTGAAGACTTTCACACACTGTTGCTGGTATTTTGGCCCATTCCTCCATGCAGATCTCCTCTAGAGCAGTGATGTTTTGGGGCTGTTGCTGGGCTGGGCAACACGGACTTTCAACTCCCGTCAAAGATTTTCTATGGGGTTTAGATCTGAAGACTGGCTAGGCCACTCCAGGACCTGTGATGGGATGAAATGGGATTTTAGCTTCTAAAATGTGAGATGTGTGTTTTCATAAGATGGAGTTGCTCAATCAGTGGCTCAGACCCATTCAGACCCTGTGAAGGGACATGGGCTCTAAAACTATTCAAACACACCGTTCTCTCCCTTCCTATATAAGCCCTTTACGACAATAGAACTTCCGGTTCCGGGGATGTAGGACAACGGTCCAACATCAGAATGGTTCAGATTATAACTACAGAACGAAGCCAACATTTGAACTCTTATTCACTACAGAAGTGATACCTCCTAGCCGTTGAGTTAGCAACCGCAGCTAAAAACGCAGGTTAGGAAGGAACAGACAGAGTATCCCGTCTACCACACAACAACGTTACTACAACGTATCCAATTGACCACCAGAGACATTCTTCAGAGGACTCGGTTGGGCAACACGGCCTTCCATCTACCACCAGCTCAGAGTAAATATTTATTGCATTTTCCTTTTCCAAATGGACGGTAAGTTAGAATGCATATGATACTGTATTTACGATAGCACAGCTTCACCTTTGTTTCTCAGTCTTCCCGCTCCTTCACTCAACCCAGTCCCTTTTCCTTTGTTACAAGCTGTCATATCTGTACCGCCCGCTAGGGACATTTTCCTTTATGACGTAATTTGTAATCAAGTTATGATTTAATTATGCATATGTGTAATTCTGTGTGATGAGTTAGGTATTTAGTAAATAAATAATTAAACCCAATTTTGTATTGCTGATTCAAATTGTTAGCCAGGGATTTACTAAGAATTTACAACTTTCAAATGAAACTGAATTAAGGTGACGATTGATATTGACTGCTATTGATGTAAAATATTACTAGGTCTTTAAGAGTTTATTCGGAAGATAACTGCTCTATAAATATTATTTTGTGGTGCCCCGACTCTCTAGTTAATTACATTTACATGATTACCTCAATCAGGTAATAGTAATTACGGAGAAATGATTTTATAGAATAGCATGTCATATCACTTAATCCGGCATAGCCAAAGACACGACAGGATTGAGGTCAGGGCTTTGTGATGGCCACTCCAATACCTTGACTTTGTTGTCCTTAAGCCATTTTGCCACAACTTTGGAAGTATCCTTGGGGTCATTGTCCATTTGGAAGACCCATTTGCGACCAAGCTTTAACTTCCTGTGATGTCTTGAGATGTTGCTTCAATATATCCCACATAATTTCCCTCCCTCATGATGCCCTTTATTTTGTGAAGTGCACCAGTCCCTCCTGCAGCAAAGCACCCCCACAACATGATGCTGCCATCCCCATGCTTCACGGTTAGGATTTTATTCTTAGGCTTGCAAGCCTCCCCCTTTTCCTCCAAACATAATGATGGTCAATATGGCTAAACAGTTCTATTTGTGTGTCATCAGACCAGAGCACATTTTTCCAAAAAGCAGGTTTGTCCCCATGTGGAGTTGCAAACCGTAGTCTTGTCTTTTTTATGGCGGTTCTGGAGCAGTAGCATCTTCCGTCCTGAGCGGTCTTTCAGATTATGTCGATATAGGACTTGTTTTACTGTGGATATAGATACTTTTGTACCTGTTAACTCCAGCATCTTCACAATGTCCTTTGCTGTTGTTCTGGGATTGATTTGCACTTTTCGCACCAAAGTACGTTCATCTCTAGGAGACAGAACGTGTCTCCTTCCTGAGCGGTATGACGGCTGCGTGTTCCCATGGTGTTTATACTTGCATACTATTGTTTGTCGTGATGAACGTGGTACCTTAGGGCGTTTGTAAATTGCTCCCAAGGACGAACCAGACTTGTGGAGGTCTACCATTTTCTTTCTGAGGTCTTGGCTGATTTTTGTTGTTGTTGATTTTCCCATTATGTCAAGCAAAGAGGTACTGAGTTTGAAGGTAGACCTTGAAATACATCCACAGGTACACCTCCAATTGACTCAAATTATGTCAATTAGCCTATCAGAAGCTTCTAAAGATATTATGAATTATAAGTGAAATACACTGTCTGTAAACAATTGCTGGAAAAATACCTGTGTCATGCACACAGTAGATCTTCTAACCGACTTCCCAAAACTATAGTTTGTTAACAAGAAATTTGTGGAGTGGATGAAAAACTAGTTTTAATGACTCCAACCTAAGTGTATGTAAACTTCCGACTTCAACTGTACATACACTTATAAATAATCATACATACATACATATATACCAGTCAAAGTTTGGACACACCTACTCAAGGGTTTTTATTAATTTTTACTACTTTATACATTGTAGAATAAAAGAGAACACATGAAAACTATGAAATAACACATATGGAATCATTTAGTAGCCCAAAAAGTGCGAAACAAATCAAAATGTGGTCCTTCTGTAGCTCAGTTGGTAGAGCATGGCGCTTGTAACGCCAGGGTAGTGGGTTCGATCCCCGGGACCACCCATACGTAGAATGTATGCACACATGACTGTAAGTCGCTTTGGATAAAAGCGTCTGCTAAATGGCATATATTATATTATTATATTAGGGTGAGAGAGAGAACCCCACCAAATACAGGAGTGCCAAGCTTTGGATAAAAGCGTCTGCTAAATGGCATATATTATATTATTATATATTATTATTATATTATTATTATTATTATATTATTATAAAATATTTTTTATATTTGAAATTCTTCAAAGTAACCACCCTTTGTCTTGATGACAGCTTCGCACACTCTTGGCATTCTCTCAACCAGTTTCATGAGGATGTCACCTGGAATGTATTTCAATTAACAGGTGTGCCTTGTTAAAAGTTAATTTGTGGAATGTATTTCCTTCTTACTGCGTTTGAGCCAATCAGTTGTATTGTGACAAGGTAGGGGGGGGGGTATACAGAAGAGAGCTAAATGATAGTCCATCATTACTTTAAGATGTGATATACAGAAGACAGCTAAATCATAGTCCATCATTACTTTAAGATGTGATATACAGAAGACAGCTAAATGATAGTCCATCATTACTTTTAAGATGTGAAGGTCAGTGAAACATTTGAACAACTTAAAGAAAAAGAGAGAAGTCAGAACAAAACCTCTGTATTCTTTCAGGTCCTCTAACACTACACAGCCCATTCAAATAAGAAAAGCTTGATGATGAGTTGGTTATTTGAATCAACTGTGCACTAGAGGGCACAAACCAAACCCTCACCCAGAAAACACATCCACAAACACAATCCTTTATAATACATGCAGGAGGGAAACACTGGAAAGTCAAGACACATTCAGAGTGTCTGGGAACTACTGACCCATCATTAATTGGGCCTTCATCTGTCCTCTGTTCCACTGTTCAGTCTATATCTGTCCTATGTCCTACTGTTCAGCAGCCTACATCTGTCCTATGTCCCACTGCTCAGCCTACATTTGTATCTCCTGTGTGTATTATCTCATGTCTTTTCATGTGTCTTAACTGGGTAAAACTCTTTCCACACTGGGAGCAGTGATGAGGCTTTTCCCCCATGTGCGTCCTCTCATGTCTTCTCAGGTCCCCTAACCAGGCAAAACTCGTTTCACATTGGGAGCAGTGGTATGGCTTCTCCCTTGTATGCAGTATCTTATGCTCTTTCAGACTTCCTAACTGGGTAAATCGCTTTCCACACTGGGAGCAGTAGTAAGGCTTCCCTCCTGTGTGATGTATCTCATGTATTTTCAAGCTCCCTAACACGGTAAAACTCTTTCCGCAAAGGGAGCAGTGATAAGGCTTCTCCGCTGTGTGCAAAGTCTTGTGGCCTTTCAGGTCCCACAACTGGTTAAAACCCTTTCCACAGTGGGAGCAGTGGTACGGCTTTTCTCCTGTATGTATTCTCTCATGCCGCTTCAAGTTTCCTAACTGGTTAAAACCTTTTTCACACTTGGAGCAGTGGTATGGCTTTTCTCCTGTATGTATTCTCTCGTGTGTTTTCAGGTCCCCTAACTGGTTAAAACCCTTTCCACAGTGGGAGCATTGGAAAGGCTTCTCCCCTGTGTGTATTCTCTCATGTCGTTTCAGACACCTTAACTGGTTAAACATCATTCCACAGTGGGAGCAGTGGTGTCGTCTTGCTGGTTTGGACGTCTCTGGTTTCTCCGAGTCTGGTCTTTCTCCTGCCAAAGACAGAGTGTTTATTTAAATAGAGACCTGAATGAAACCTCCACAACTATCTTGCAAGGAGGTTGAATTCAAATCAGATCCCTCAATATTATTATTTGACCCTGCTGGTCACCTATGACCGTTTGAACATCTTGGCCATGTAGTGTTATAATCTCCACCTGGCACAGCCAGAAGAGGACTGGCCACCCCTCAGAGACTGGTTCCTCTCTAGGTTTCTTCCTAGGTTCCGGCCTTTCTAGGGAGTTTTTCTAGCCACCGTGCTTCTACATCTGCATTGCTTGCTGTTTGGGGTTTTAGGCTGGGTTTCTGTATAGCATTTTGTGACATCGGCTGATGTAAAAAGGGCTTTAGAAATAAATGTGATTGAATAACCTGAGGCCAGATTACAAAAAAAATCTAATTAAAAAAAATATTGGTGTAATTTGAATAAGTAGGAGTAATTTTTTACTTTTCCAAAAGCTGAAGGTTGACTGAAAATGACTTGCATTGCTACAGGAAGGACGAGAGGAATCATGGCATTGACAAACTATATTTAGTGGAGCCAAATCGTTTTGCCCATTCCAACTCATGTGGAGCTGTGACAGTAATGAGCTGTGTAGTAGCCCTATCTGTGGTAGTAATGAGCTGTGTAGTAGCCCTATCTGTGGTAGTAATGAGCTGTGTAGTAGCCCTATGTGGTTATCTGTGGTAGTAATGAGCTGTGTAGTAGCCCTATCTGTGGTAGTAATGAGCTGTGTAGTAGCCCTATGTGGTTATCTGTGGTAGTAATGAGCTGTGTAGTAGCCCTATGTGGTTATCTGTGGTAGTAATGAGCTGTGTAGTATCCCTATCTGTGGTAGTAATGAGCTGTGTAGTAGCCCTATGTGGTTATCTGTGGTAGTAATGAGCTGTGTAGTAGCCCTATGTGGTTATCTGTGGTAGTAATGAGCTGTGTAGTAGCCCTATGTGGTTATCTGGGGTAGTAATGACCTGTGTAGTAGCCCTATGTGGTTATCTGGGGTAGTAATGAGCTGTGTAGTAGCCCTATGTGGTTATCTGGGGTAGTAATGAGCTGTGTAGTAGCCCTATGTGGTTATCTGTGGTAGTAATGAGCTGTGTAGTAGCCCTATGTGGTTATCTGTGGTAGTAATGAGCTGTGTAGTATCCCTATGTGGTTATCTGTGGTAGTAATGAGCTGTGTAGTAGCCCTATGTGGTTATCTGTGGTAGTAATGAGCTGTGTAGTAGCCCTATGTGGTTATCTGTGGTAGTAATGAGCTGTGTAGTATCCCTATCTGTGGTAGTAATGAGCTGTGTAGTAGCCCTATGTGGTTATCTGTGGTAGTAATGAGCTGTGTAGTATCCCTATCTGTGGTAGTAATGAGCTGTGTAGTAGCCCTATGTGGTTATCTGTGGTAGTAATGAGCTGTGTAGTAGCCCTATGTGGTTATCTGTGGTAGTAATGAGCTGTGTAGTAGCCCTATGTGGTTATCTGTGGTAGTAATGAGCTGTGTAGTAGCCCTATGTGGTTATCTGTGGTAGTAATGAGCTGTGTAGTAGCCCTATGTGGTTATCTGTGGTAGTAATGAGCTGTGTAGTAGCCCTATCTGTGGTAGTAATGAGCTGTGTAGTAGCCCTATCTGATTATCTAATAGACCAACAACGTCTTTGCCTTTCACTCCTCATTGAATTTTCCCATCTTGGTATTGTTTTCTCAATCTCACTTCTTGTGAGATTTGTCATTCTGAATATATATATATATATTTATGTGTGTTTGACAAATAGCATAGAATCAGACTTTCCAAAATTATTCACATTTTAAAAGCTGCAACATTAGGATTTTAAACACTTCATTAGAACAGTTTGGAAAATACTCGTCATAACTTGAATTTTTGTCTTAATGCTGTTATGATATTTAAATTAGTGGGTTTTTTTTTGTCTTTTGGTTCCAATTGGGGGCGGGGCTTGCATGCATAATTTCTGTCTTGATAACGCTTTGTTATAAAGGTTTGTTCAAATTTCTCATGTGATTTTTTTATATCTTGCTATTGTTCCTTCTCTCTCTCATTATTACTTGAGGGTTCCCATGTTTTAGGTTATTCAGAAACAACGTCTAACTTTCTGATAAAGCCTAGAACCCTGTTAGATGTATTCATTGTTTGATCATGAAATTGATCACGAGAAATCTAACCGGCATTAAACTGAGTGTCTTAATAGACCAAGTCGTATCACCGCCCCCAGGTGGTGAAGGTAGGAAACAACATATCCACTCCGCTGAGCCTCAACACTGGATCAAATGGAGAGAAAATAGAACGTGTGAGCAATAAGACACCCGAGTGTCCACTATAAAAATAGACTTCAACTATTGGCCCAGATCATCCAATGTTCAACAGAGAAAATAATAATTTCTGATTGGATATTTTGCACTCTTTTATACAGACCCCTTGACTTTTTCCACATTGTGTTACATTACAGCCTTGTTCTAAAAAGGATTACATTTATTTTACTCCGATTTTTATTCTACACACAATACCCCACAATGACAAAGCGAAAACAGGTTTGTATACATCTTTGCAAATCTGGAACTGATTTACATAAGTATTCAGACCCTTTACTCAGTACTTATAATAATAATATATAATAATAATAATAAACTTGATGAAGCAGACTCACTCTACCCCTGATACAAAGGTCATTTTTGTTAAATTCGGCAGGTAGCCCACAGTGGGGCTGTTAGATCATTGGACCAGTAACCGAAAGGTTGCAAGATCAAATCCCTGAGCAGACAAGGTCAAAATCTGTCGTTCTGCCACTGAACAAGGCAGTTAACCCACTGTTCCTAGGCCGCCATTGAAAATAGCACTTTGTTCTTAACTGACTAAAAACAACTTAACGCACTAAAAAGGTGCGAAAATGAACTAAACGATTTGGTATCTTTTTGATTATGGAAGATTGAATAAGCGTACGTGAAACTGTTTGCTTGGAATAATTTGTAGCTGTCGTTTCTATCTGCGCATTAGAGAACCCCCGACTCAGTTTCCCTCCCAGAAAACACGCGCTACCGTAAAGTGTTGTCTACCCACTTCAGGCAGAAACAGATGCATGGGTGGCTTGACCACCTTTTGCGAATTATGGCTCATTTGACCAAATCAAATTGATTTATATAGCTCTTCTTACATCAGCTGATATCTCAAAGTGATGTACAGAAACCCAGCATAAAACCCCAAACAGCAAGCAATGCAGGTGTAGAAGCACGAAGCACTTGACCGCAGTCTTTAACACTGCACATTAGTTCAATAGTTAAAACAACTACAGAGTTTGTTCCACTGTTTTTAAAACAGCACTTACTGGTGTTAATCAGATCTCCAGTCTCCTCCAATGTGACAGTAATCTCCCCCTCCTTCATTCCCTCTTTCACTCTTAAAGATTCTTCCTCTTCTTTCACTTCTTCCTCTTTCAATGTAAATTCTTCCTCTTTAACTGTAACAGCCTCACCCTCTACTTCTTGTTTAACTGTAACAGCCTCCTCTTCCTCCTCCTCTTTCACGGGGGCTTCTTTCTCCTCTTCTTTAGCAGGGAGGGAGTAGCTTAGTGAGCTCATGGTCGAGGATGTTAGAAAGCTAGCTAGCATTTGCCTAATGTTACCTAGCTAGATAGCTAACAGCGTAAATAGTAAATTAAATAGAGTAATTAGTAAATACGCAGACAGTGTGTTTAAAACACTGAGGTTAATGTACACAAAAATGGCCGAAAGGCATCAATGTTTTAGTTTTATGTTGGCTAGCACGCTACCGAGGTGGATGAATTGTTGTTGTTGAAAAAACATCCCGTCCCGTACATTATACGTCACGCTAGAAGCATCACCTGAAAAACTCATCGCCATCTGCTGACTGGAGTGGGTAACGCAGTTGAACAAAAACAATATTCTGGAAAACGTTTAAAAAATAATTGTTAAATAATAATGGTTAAATAACCAGTTCTCTTAGTTCTTACATATATTAATTTACTCTACGCAAATGTAGAGGCTGAATAGGGATTTGTACATTATGAATAAACCCTGTTAGGAATCAAATAAATCAAATGTATTTATAAAGCCCTTCGTACATTTACATTTACATTTAAGTCATTTAGCAGACGCTCTTATCCAGAGCGACTTACAAATTGGACATCAGCTGATATCTCAAAGTGCTGTACAGAAACCCAGCCTAAAACCCCAAACAGCAAGCAATGCAGGTGTAGAAGCACGGTGGCTAGGAAAAACTCCCTAGAAAGGCCAAAACCTAGGAAGAAACCTAGAGAGGAACCAGGCTATGTGGGGTGGCCAGTCCTCTTCTGGCTGTGCCGGGTGGAGATTATAACAGAACATGGCCAAGATGTTCAAATGTTCATAAATGACCAGCATGGTCCAATAATAGTAAGGCAGAACAGTTTAAATTGGAGCAGCAGCATGGCCAGGTGGACTGGGGACAGCAAGGAGTCATCATGTCAGGTAGTCCTGGGGCATGGTCCTAGGGCTCAGGTCCTCCGGGAGAGAGAAAGAGAGAATTAGAGAGAGCACACTGAAATTCACACAGGACACCGAATAGGACAGGAGAAGTACTCCAGATATAACAAACTGACCCTAGCCCCCCGACACAAACTACTGCAGCATAAATACTGGAGGCTGAGACAGGAGGGGTCAGGAGACACTGTGGCCCCATCTGAGGAATCAACCCTGTTAGCTTAACCCCAACCTTAACCCCAACCCCTAGCCTAGCTAATGTTAGCCATAACAAATAGAAATTCGTAACATATCATACGAAATGGAGTGTCTCGGCTTTACACGTAATTTCAATGAAAATTACAATTGAACCAAAGTGGAATAGACGTTGAATTGACGTCTGTGCCCAGTGGGTTGCTAGTTATAAATATCTTTGATAGTCTAGTGTCTGGCTACCAAAGCAAGCCAACTAGCAACTAGTAAAATAAATATGACATTAAATGGGACAACCAGCCATATCCGAGAGAAGTGCGTCTAAAACACAGCGGCAGATATGCACAGAAAGCGCTGTAACCATTTCCTGCAGTCATTCATGCTGCAATTATTTATTTATTTAAAGTTATTTCAGAATTTCATTGTAAATAAAGGCTCATTCAAACATCCCGACAAAACTCTGGTGTTTCTATGTCAAACAGTTTTGTTATATGTCTTCTGTATATAGAGTGTAATAAACAAACCCCAAAAACGTGTCTGTCATAAGGTGAATGCACCAAATTGTCATAAGGTGAATGCACCAAATTGTAAGCCAATTTGTAAGTCGCTCTGGATAAGAGCGTCTGCTAAATGACTTAAATGTAAATGTAAATGTGTCTTCTTTTTTTGTTGTTGCCCATAAACCATGAATGTGAGATGTGAGACTTTTGTGAGATGTGAGACAAAGTACATTTGTTTTGAGATGACCATGAATCACTCCTGTGTGACCCTGATTTAACCCCATTTGCAGTAAAAAAAAAAGGTTAAGAGCTTCAATGTTTCGGCTATGTTGGTTACCAAGGTAACCGACACGCTGTTGTTGAGGAAGAGTTCCGTCCACTAGATTATACGTCACACTGGCCACACCATTCACTACCGACTGAAGTTGGTAATGCGCTGAACCAGGACACTCGAACATTCCTGACTTGCTGATTAGTTGAACGCAAGTTTCCTAGTTCCGACTGGCACGTGAACGTGGTAAAAAAAAAATCTTTATTTTATTTTTTATTTTCAGACAAAACTTATATTTTTCATGTATTTTTATTTTTAAAAACTATATGGATACGTACAAAAGAGAAGCATGTGTTAATCAGAACAGATTTTTAATGAGCACGTTTTTAAAACATAGGCTACTATACTACACATCTGCATTTAGGATATCAATAATCAAACAGATCATCTCACAATATGCAGCTGGATCTATACTGCTCCTACATAGTGTAACAATGCAATGTATATAATGAACAGACTAGGTCTATACTGCTCCTACATAGTGTAACAATGCAATGTATATAATGAACAGACTAGGTCTATACTGCTCCTACATAGTGTAACAATGCAATGTATATAATGAACAGACTAGGTCTATACTGCTCCTACATAGTGTAACAATGCAATGTATATAATGAACAGACTAGGTCTATACTGCTCCTACATGGTGTAACAATACATCATGTAGATGTATATAATGAACAGACTAGGTCTATACTGCTCCTACATAGTGTAACAATGCAATGTATATAATGAACAGACTAGGTCTATACTGCTCCTACATGGTGTAACAATACATCATGTAGATGTATATAATGAACATACTAGGTCTATACTACTCCTACATGGTGTAACAATACATCATGTATATAATGAACAGACTAGGTCTATACTGCTCCTACGTGGTGTAACAATACATCATGTAGATGTATATAATGAACAGACTAGGTCTATACTGCTCCTACATGGTGTAACAATACATCATGTAGATGTATATAATGAACAGACTAGGTCTATACTGCTCCTACATGGTGTAACAATACATCATGTAATAATGAACAACTAGGTCTATCTGCTCCTACATGGTGTAACAATACATCATGTAGATGTATATAATGAACATACTAGGTCTATACTGCTCCTACATGGTGTAACAATACATCATGTATATAAATGAACAGACTAGGTCTATACTGCTCCTACATGGTGTAACAATACATCATGTAGATGTATATAATGAACAGACTAGGTCTATACTGCTCCTACATGGTGTAACAATACATCATGTAGATGTATATAATGAACAGACTAGGTCTATACTGCTCCTACATGGTGTAACAATACATCATGTAGATGTATATAATGAACAGACTAGGTCTATACTGCTCCTACATGGTGTAACAATACATCATGTATATAATGAACAGACTAGGTCTATACTGCTCCTACATGGTGTAACAATACATCATGTATATAATGAACAGACTAGGTCTATACTGCTCCTACATGGTGTAACAATACATCATGTAGATGTATATAATGAACAGACTAGGTCTATACTGCTCCTACATGGTGTAACAATACATCATGTAGATGTATATAATGAACAGACTAGGTCTATACTGCTCCTACATGGTGTAACAATACATGATGTAGATGTATATAATGAACAGACTAGGTCTATACTGCTCCTACATGCTTGCCACAGATTGCGTGCAAGGATTCGAAATCATCACAGCACAGCTACATCATTCCATACATCAGAGGGGTGGGGCGGCAGGGTAGCCTAGTGGTTAGAGCGTTGGACTAGTAACCTGGAAGCTTGCACATTCAAACCCTCGAGCTGACAAGGTACAAATCAGGTACAGTGAATTTGTTCTTTAACTGACTTGCCTAGTTAAATAAAGGTAAAATAAAAAAATAAGAGAACTGATTAAACATCTCACCAATTGCTCTGCCAGGTACAATGGAAAGCTTGTCAAAAATCTGAAAGAAGCAGATGAGCAGAAGAAGCCACACCAGATGGGAGTTGAGGGCTTTATATTGTGATTAAACAGTGAAATAAGACCTGGACATGTGAAGTTGTTTGTTGTAGAGTTGAGGGCTTTATATTGTGATTAAACAGTGAAATAAGACCTGGACATGTGAAGGTGTTTGTTGTAGAGTTGAGGGCTTTATATTGTGATTAAACAGTGAAATAAGACCTGGACATGTGAAGTTGTTTGTTGTAGAGTTGCGGGCTTTATATTGTGATTAAACAGTGAAATAAGACCTGGACATGTGAAGTTGTTTGTTGTAGAGTTGAGGGCTTTATATTGTGATTAAACAGTGAAATAAGACCTGGACATGTGAAGTTGTTTGTTGTAGAGTTGCGGGCTTTATATTGTGATTAAACAGTGAAATAAGACCTGGACATGTGAAGTTGTTTGTTGTAGAGTTGAGGGCTTTATATTGTGATTAAACAGTGAAATAAGACCTGGACATGTGAAGTTGTTTGTTGTAGAGTTGAGGGCTTTATATTGTGATTAAACAGTGAAATAAGACCTGGACATGTGAAGTTGTTTGTTGTAGAGTTGAGGGCTTTATATTGTGATTAAACAGTGAAATAAGACCTGGACATGTGAAGTTGTTTGTTGTAGAGTTGAGGGCTTTATATTGTGATTAAACAGTGAAATAAGACCTGGACATGTGAAGTTGTTTGTTGTAGAGTTGAGGGCTTTATATTGTGATTAAACAGTGAAATAAGACCTGGACATGTGAAGTTGTTTGTTGTAGAGTTGAGGGCTTTATATTGTGATTAAACAGTGAAATAAGACCATGTGAAGTTGTTTGTTGTAGAGTTGAGGGCTTTATATTGTGATTAAACAGTGAAATAAGACCATGTGAAGTTGTTTGTTACTGTTTTTAAACTACTAAGTACATTCACAACTATTTTAAATACATCCAAATAATTCTAGTATTTATTATACTGTCTTTCAAATTCTTAATATGATATGTAGTTGAAGAATTTGTAAATACATTCCATTATTCAACTGGTTGTTTTTTCATATCTAGGTAATGTAAACACTGGTTTTGAAATCAATGGAGCAGGGCTTCATTCGTGTCTTCTACCCACGTGTGTCTCTCATTTTCTTTCAGGCCCCTTAACTGAAGAAAACCCTTTCTACACTGGGAGCAAAGGTGAGGCTACACTCATGTGTGTGTCCTCTCGTGTGTTTTTAGATTCCCTAAATGGGTCAAACTTTTTCCACACTGGGAGCAGTGGAAAGGCTTCTCTCCTGTGTGTGTCATTTTATGCGTTTTCAGGCTCACTACCCAGTTAAACCCCTTTCCATACAGAGCACTGGAATGGTTGTTCTCGTGTGTATTCTCATATGCTCTTTCAGATGCCATGAGTGAATATATCCCTTTCCACACTGAGAGCATTGGAAAGGCCTCTCTACTAAGTGTGTTCTCTCATGTGATTTCAGGTCCCCTGATGAGAAAAATTTATTTTCACACTGGGAGCATTGATATGGCTTCTCTCCAGTGTGTGTTCTTTCATGCACTTTTAAATGCCCTGACTGTCCAAAACCCTTTCCACACTGAGAGCAGTGATGAGGCTTCTCCCCTGTATGTGTTCTTTCATGATCTTTCAGCTTCCCCCTTTGGGTAAAACTCTTTCCACACTGGGAGCATTGGAATGGCTTCTCTCCTGTGTGTATTCTTTCATGGTCTTGCAGATGCGATGACTGGATAAATCCCTTTCCACACCGAGAGCATTGGAAAGGCCGCTCTACTAAGTGTGTTTTCTCATGTGATTTCAGGTACCCTGATGACAAAAATTTCTTTTCACACTGGGAGCATTGATACGGCTTCTCTCCAGTGTGTGTTCTTTCATGCACTTTTAGATACCCCAAGTGTCCAAAACCCTTTCCACACAGGGAGCAGTGATAAGGCTTCTCCCCTGTGTGTGTTCTCTTATGTTGTTTCAGGTGCCCTAACCGGATAAATCTCTTTCCACACTGGGAGCAGTGGTGGGGTCTTGCTGGTTTGGACGTCTCTGGGGCCGATTCCCCTGTAGGACTCTTCCTAGTGTCAGAGCGAGAGTCTGGCCTCTCTCCTGTCAAAGACAAACATAGTATTTGGTTCAAACAGAATGAATGAAACCTACACATGATAAAAATGTCGTATGCGGTTTAATCAAGTCTAGATTCCTCATTAGAAAATGTGTAGTTTGGATCCTGAATGGATACTGAATGCTAATTGGTTGATACACATTTGCAATAATAGACTGGTAATACTGGTTAACAGTTCCATTTGAATTATCCCAAAAGATCCACTGTCCCACAGCCCAGCCAGGCCATTTATAAACTCATCTCCACTGCCCCACAGCCCAGCCGAGTAATTTATAAACTAATCTCCACTGCCCCACAGCCCAGCCAGGCCATTTATAAACTCATCTCCACTGCCCCACAGCCCAGCCGGGTAATTTATAAACTAATCTCCACTGCCCCACAGCCCAGCCAGGCAATTCATAAACTAATCTCCACTGTCCCACAGCCCAGCCAGGTAATTCATAAACTAATCTCCACTGTCCCACAGCCCAGCCAGGTAATTCATAAACTAATCTCCACTGTCCCACAGCCCAGCCGGGTAATTTATAAACTAATCTCCACTGTCCCACAGCCCAGCCAGGTAATTCATAAACTAATCTCCACTGTCCCACAGCCCAGCCAGGTAATTTATAAACTAATCTCCACTGTCCCACAGCCCAGCCAGGTAATTCATAAACTAATCTCCACTGTCCCACAGCCCAGCCAGGTAATTTATAAACTAATCTCCACTGTCCCACAGCCCAGCCAGGTAATTTATAAACTAATCTCCACTGTCCCACAGCCCAGCCAGGTAATTTATAAACTAATCTCCACTGTCCCACAGCCCAGCCAGGTAATTTATAAACTAATCTCCACTGTCCCACAGCCCAGCCAGGCAATTCATAAACTAATCTCCACTGTCCCACAGCCCAGCCAGGCAATTCATAAACTAATCTCCACTGTCCCACAGCCCAGCCAGGTAATTTATAAACTAATCTCCACTGTCCCACAGCCCAGCCAGGCAATTCATAAACTAATCTCCACTGTCCCACAGCCCAGCCAGGTAATTCATAAACTAATCTCCACTGTCCCACAGCCCAGCCAGGTAATTTATAAACTAATCTCCACTGTCCCACAGCCCAGCCAGGTAATTTATAAACTAATCTCCACTGTCCCACAGCCCACCCAGGTAATTTATAAACTAATCTCCACTGTCCCACAGCCCAGCCAGGCAATTCATAAACTAATCTCCACTGTCCCACAGCCCAGCCAGGTAATTCATAAACTAATCTCCACTGTCCCACAGCCCAGCCAGGTAATTTATAAACTAATCTCCACTGTCCCACAGCCCAGCCAGGTAATTTATAAACTAATCTCCACTGTCCCACAGCCCAGCCAGGTAATTTATAAACTAATCTCCACTGTCCCACAGCCCAGCCAGGTAATTCATAAACTAATCTCCACTGGAAGAAAAGCATATAAGCATACGGTCATCATTAACCCATGGCTACTAGTCTAACATTATCATCAACACACTATAAAGGACTGTTTCAGCCCTGTGGATTATTATCATCAACACACTATAAAGGACTGTTTCAACCCTGTGGATTATCATCATCAACACACTATAAAGGACTGTTTCAACCCTGTGGATTATCATCATCAACACACTATAAAGGACTGTTTCAGCCCTGTGGATTATCATCATCAACACACTATAAAGGACTGTTTCAGCCCTGTGGATTATCATCATCAACACACTATAAAGGACTGTTTCAGCCCTGTGGATTATTATCATCAACACACTATAAAGGACTGTTTCAGCCCTGTGGATTATCATCAACACACTATAAAGGACTGTTTCAACCCTGTGGATTATCATCATCAACACACTATAAAGGACTGTTTCAGCCCTGTGGATTATCATCATCAACACACTATAAAGGACTGTTTCAGCCCTGTGGACTAATATCATCAACACACTATAAAGGACTGTTTCAGCCCTGTGGATTATTATCATCAACACACTATAAAGGACTGTTTCAACCCTGTGGATTATCATCATCAACACACTATAAAGGACTGTTTCAACCCTGTGGATTATCATCATCAACACACTATAAAGGACTGTTTCAGCCCTGTGGATTATTATCAACACACTATAAAGGACTGTTTCAGCCCTGTGGATTATTATCATCAACACACTATAAAGGACTGTTTCAGCCCTGTGGACTAATATCATCAACACACTATAAAGGATTGTTTCAGCCCTGTGGACTAATATCATCAACACACTATAAAGGACTGTTTCAGCCCTGTGGACTAATATCATCAACACGCTATAAAGGACTGTTTCAGCCCTGTGGATTATTATCATCACACTATAAAGGACTGTTTCAGCCCTGTGGACTAATATCATCAACACACTATAAAGGACTGTTTCAGCCCTGTGGATTATTATCATCAACACACTATAAAGGACTGTTTCAGCCCTGTGGATTATTATCATCAACACACTATAAAGGACTGTTTCAGCCCTGTGGATTATCATCATCAACACACTATAAAGGACTGTTTCAGACCTGTGGATTATCATCAACACACTATAAAGGATTGTTTCAGCCCTGTGGATTATTATCATCAACACACTATAAAGGACTAGAGGTCGACAGATTATGATTTTTCAACGCCGATACAGATACTGATTATTGGAGGACCAAAAAAGCTGATACCGATTAATAAACACCGTAGAGATTTCAATCGGATCGGTCTGTCGTACCTTGTAGAATCAAATACTACGGACCTATGGCCTTTTCTCCAATCTGGGTGTTTCCTTCTTTCCCTATAGTGATGCTGTTTTTCAACGTTAATGTTTTGTTGATGGCCCTCAGTCTTTGTAGCTTTAACAATTCCTACAATACAGAATAATTTATTCACGTGTAGAACTTCAGTACAATACCCTTAAAAAACACTATTTTTTAAACAACTGCAGAGTTTGTGCCACTGTTTTTAAGACAGTACTCAATGGTGTTAATCAGATCTCCAGTGTCCTCTTCTTCACCCTTCTTCTCCTCCTCACCCTCCTCCCCCTCTTTCACCGTGACAGTCATATCTTCCTTTTCTTCCTCCTCTTTCACTCTTAAAACGTCCTCCTTCACCAACACAGCTTCTTCCTCCCCTTTCCATGTGACAGTCATCTCCCCCTCCTCTTCCTCCTCCACTAACACAGCTTCTTCCTCCATCTCCCTTTCCTCTGTGACAGTCATCTCCCCTTCCTCTTCCTCCTTCACTAACACAGCTTCTTCCTCCCCTTTCCCTGTGACAGTCATCTCCCCCTCCTCCTCCACTAACACAGCTTCTTCCTCCCCTTTCACTGTGACAGTCATCTCCCCCTCCTCTTCCTCCTTCACTAACACAGCTTCTTCCTCCCCTTTCCCTGTGACAGTCATCTCCCCCTCCTCTTCCTCCTTCACTAACACAGCTTCTTCCTCCCCTTTCACTGTGACAGTCATCTCCCCTCCTCCCCTAACACAGCTCCTTCACTAACACAGCTTCTTCCTCCCATTTCCTGTGACAGTCATCTCTGGATCCTCGCCTTTCACGGTGATATCATCCTCCTC
Organism: Oncorhynchus gorbuscha; assembly: GCF_021184085.1. NCBI lineage: Eukaryota > Metazoa > Chordata > Actinopteri > Salmoniformes > Salmonidae > Oncorhynchus > Oncorhynchus gorbuscha. The sequence goes on along the minus strand of NW_025745801.1, from coordinate 53,366 downwards.
TTCCTCTTTCATGATAATGTTCAGCCCCAGAGCTTCTTTTTCCGACCTGCAGACCTCTTCTTTAATAGGGTCGAGTAGCTTATTGAGCTCATGGTGGTGGATGTTAGTTGGCTAGCTAGTTAATTAGCATTAGCGACTACCGTAGTGCTAGGCTATCTTAACAAGTTAGCTGACTAACAACATATTTTTGACATTTAATAACTAGTAAGCAGACAGACTGTGTGCTTAAAAACCTAATATACACAAAATGGTGAAAAGAGCTCCGATGTTTTGGTTTGTATGTTTGCTAGCAAGCTAACTGTTGACGAGTCCGTCTTGCTGTTGAAAAAGCTTCCCGCTCCGTCCACTAGATTATACGTCACGCAAGAAAAATTACTTGAAAGACTCACATCGCCATCTGCTGACTGGAGTGGATAACGCAATTTTGGAAAATATTCACTACACCGTGTTTATTCTGCCAAACAATATGTCATAACAAAATAACCAGATATTTGTTTTCTTATGTAACGGATGTGAAACGGCTAGCTTAGTTAGCGGTGTGCGCTAAATAGCGTTTCAATCGGTGACGTCACTTGCTCTGAGACCTTGAAGTAGTGGTTCCCCTTGCTCTGCAAGGGCCGCGGCTTTTGTGGAGTGATGGGTATAACGATGCTTCGTGGGTGACTGATGTTGATGTGTGCAGAGGGGCCCGGGTATGGGCGAGGAGACGGACTAAAGTTATACCGTTACACTTACTTCTTATCACTTTTGAGAGGCCTTTTGCCTCTTACCAGGCCGTCATAATAAACAACAATTTGTTCTTATTTGACCTGTCTTGTACATAAAAAAATGTTTTAAATTAAAGTAACAGCTAATACTCTCTCCTCTACGCAGATTATGTCCGTACAACCAGGGTTATAAAATGCATAGCAATATTTCTGCCGCATCACAATTCTCAAAACTGATAGAAACAAGACAGGCTGGAAGAAAAATAAATCGTCTGGATAATAATGTTTGAAATGATTAGGCTTCTTCTAGCTATCCAAGTTTAGCCTGGGCTGGATAATAATGGTTGAAATGATTAGGCTTCTTCTAACTATCCTAGTTTAGCCTGGGCTGGATAATAATGGTTGAAATGATTAGGCTTCTTCTAGCTATCCTAGTTTAGCCTGGGCTGGATAATAATGTTTGAAATGATTAGGCTTCTTCTAGCTATCCTAGTTTAGCCTGGGCTGGATAATAATGGTTGAAATGATTAGGCTTCTTCTAGCTATCCTAGTTTAGCCTGGGCTGGATAATAATGGTTGAAATGATTAGGCTTCTTCTAGCTATCCTAGTTTAGCCTGGGCTGGATAATAATGGTTGAAATGATTAGGCTTCTTCTAGCTATCCTAGTTTAGCCTGGGCTGGATAATAATGGTTGAAATGATTAGGCTTCTTCTAGCTATCCTAGTTTAGCCTGGGCTGGATAATAATGGTTGAAATGATTAGGCTTCTTCTAACTATCCTAGTTTAGCCTGGGCTGGATAATAATGGTTGAAATGATTAGGCTTCTTCTAGCTATCCTAGTTTAGCCTGGGCTGGATAATAATGGTTGAAATGATTAGGCTTCTTCTAGCTATCCTAGTTTAGCCTGGGCTGGATAATAATGTTTGAAATGATTAGGCTTCTTCTAGCTATCCTAGTTTAGCCTGGGCTGGATAATAATGGTTGAAATGATTAGGCTTCTTCTAGCTATCCTAGTTTAGCCTGGGCTGGATAATAATGGTTGAAATGATTAGGCTTCTTCTAGCTATCCTAGTTTAGCCTGGGCTGGATAATAATGGTTGAAATGATTAGGCTTCTTCTAGCTATCCTAGTTTAGCCTGGGCTGGATAATAATGGTTGAAATGATTAGGCTTCTTCTAGCTATCCTAGTTTAGCCTGGGCTGGATAATAATGGTTGAAATGATTAGGCTTCTTCTAGCTATCCTAGTTTAGCCTGGGCTGGATAATAATGGTTGAAATGATTAGGCTTCTTCTAACTATCCTAGTTTAGCCTGGGCTGGATAATAATGGTTGAAATGATTAGGCTTCTTCTAGCTATCCTAGTTTAGCCTGGGCTGGATAATAATGGTTGAAATGATTAGGCTTCTTCTAACTATCCTAGTTTAGCCTGGTCGGGATAATCCTACATCCTCTTTGCTCAAGCCGAAACATAGCTTTAGTAATTCTCTTCTATTTTCCCATCTATTGTGTTCAGTTGGTCCGATTCCGTTGACAGCGGCAATATGGAACACTGCGGCTTGTTCGTGTCTGCGTCCTGGTCACATGACCACCATATGCATGGGGAGAGAGCGAGCGCAGATCAACATAATTACTGCTGGACGAAGCCTCAGGCATCTTATTTAAAAAATATATATATATATGTTTTTACTCTATAACCCAATGCAATTACTTTCTGTCCTTAGCCTTAGGGTTCCACAAAAACAGGAAGTTACCTTTCACAGTATACAGGTGAGTTAGGTGGAAGCCGCTCCTACTCCTCAGAATAATCAGTTATAAACAGTTATACCTTCCGCTGACACGCCAATGCTCAGACTGGTAGTTTGTGTATCAACAGAGGCCTCGGACTTGATCAGGTGTTCATCTGTCTGGAGCTACTGCAGTGACTACTTCCTGTGATCAGGTGTTCATCTGTCTGGAGCTACTGCAGTGACTACTTCCTGTGATCAGGTGTTCATCTGTCTGGAGCTACTGCAGTGACTACTTCCTGTGATCAGGTGTTCATCTGTCTGGAGCTACTGCAGTGACTACTTCCTGTGATCAGGTGTTCATCTGTCTGAAGCTACTGAAGTGACTACTTCCTGTGGACACAGCTACTGTATAAAGGGCTGCTTGAAGGTTTCCTAGTGATCACCAGAGTTTCTGTCTGCTGTGTTAGATGGATGGACATGAAGGCCATGATACAGTCTCAACAGAATCGACTGAGAAACAGGTAAGGCTGTATAAAGGGCTGCTAGAAGGTTTCCTAGCAATCACCAGAGTTTCTGTCTGCTGTGTTAGATGGATGGACATGAAGGCCATGATACAGTCTCAACAGAATCGACTGAGAAACAGGTAAGGCTGTATAAAGGGCTGCTAGAAGGTTTCCTAGCGATCACCAGAGTTTCTGTCTGCTGTGTTAGATGGATGGACATGAAGGCCATGATACAGTCTCAACAGAATCGACTGAGAAACAGGTAAGGCTGTATAAAGGGCTGCTAGAAGGTTTCCTAGCGATCACCAGAGTTTCTGTCTGCTGTGTTAGATGGATGGACATGAAGGCCATGATACAGTCTCAACAGAATCGACTGAGAAACAGGTAAGGCTGTATAAAGGGCTGCTAGAAGGTTTCCTAGCGATCACCAGAGTTTCTGTCTGCTGTGTTAGATGGATGGACATGAAGGCCATGATACAGTCTCAACAGAATCGACTGAGAAACAGGTAAGGCTGTATAAAGGGCTGCTAGAAGGTTTCCTAGCGATCACCAGAGTTTCTGTCTGCTGTGTTAGATGGATGGACATGAAGGCCATGATACAGTCTCAACAGAATCGACTGAGAAACAGGTAAGGCTGTATAAAGGGCTGCTAGAAGGTTTCCTAGCGATCACCAGAGTTTCTGTCTGCTGTGTTAGATGGATGGACATGAAGGCCATGATACAGTCTCAACAGAATCGACTGAGAAACGGGTAAGGCTGCGAACTCCATTGACAGCTGTCAGTTTTATATTATTATCACATTTGTATTTCAACATTATTTTTCTACATGTTTTCACCGTCATGTTGTCAATATGTCTCATATCAAATGGAAGTGTTTTTCATGTTTAAGGTAACTGGAAGTGTTTATAATGTTTAAGGTAACTGGAAGTGTTTTTAATGTTTAAGGTAACTGGAAGTGTTTATAATGTTTAAGGTAACTGGAAGTGTTTTTATGTTTAAGGTAACTGGAAGTGTTTATGTTTAAGGTAACTGGAAGTGTTTATGTTTAAGGTAACTGGAAGTGTTTATGTTTAAGGTAACTGGAAGTGTTTATGTTTAAGGTAACTGGAAGTGTTTATGTTTAAGGTAACTGGAAGTGTTTATGTTTAAGGTAACTGGAAGTGTTTATGTTTAAGGTAACTGGAAGTGTTTATGTTTAAGGTAACTGGAAGTGTTTATGTTTAAGGTAACTGGAAGTGTTTATGTTTAAGGTAACTGGAAGTGTTTATGTTTAAGGTAACTGGAAGTGTTTATGTTTAAGGTAACTGGAAGTGTTTTAATGTTTTAGGTAACTGGAAGTGTTTAATGTTTAAGGTAACTGGAAGTGTTTTTAATGTTTAAGGTAACTGGAAGTGTTTTTAATGTTTAAGGTAACTGGAAGTGTTTAATGTTTAAGGTAACTGGAAGTGTTTAATGTTTAAGGTAACTGGAAGTGTTTATGTTTAAGGTAACTGGAAGTGTTTATGTTTAAGGTAACTGGAAGTGTTTATGTTTTAGGTAACTGGAAGTGTTTAATGTTTAAGGTAACTGGAAGTGTTTATGTTTAAGGTAACTGGAAGTGTTTTAATGTTTAAGGTAACTGGAAGTGTTTTAATGTTTAAGGTAACTGGAAGTGTTTAATGTTTAAGGTAACTGGAAGTGTTTTAATGTTTAAGGTAACTGGAAGTGTTTTAATGTTTAAGGTAACTGGAAGTGTTTTAATGTTTAAGGTAACTGGAAGTGTTTTAATGTTTAAGGTAACTGGAAGTGTGTTTAATGTTTAAGGTAACTGGAAGTGTTTTTAAATGTTTAAGGTAACTGGAAGTGTTTTTGTTTTTATGTTTAAGGTAACTGGAAGTGTTAATGTTTAAGGTAACTGGAAGTGTTAATGTTTAAGGTAACTGGAAGTGTTATGTTTAAGGTAACTGGAAGTGTTATGTTTAAGGTAACTGGAAGTGTTTTAATGTTTAAGGTAACTGGAAGTGTTTTAATGTTTAAGGTAACTGGAAGTGTTTTAATGTTTAAGGTAACTGGAAGTGTTTTGTTTAAGGTAACTGGAAGTGTGTTTAAATGTTTAAGGTAACTGGAAGTGTGTTTAATGTTTAAGGTAACTGGAAGTGTGTTTAATGTTTAAGGTAACTGGAAGTGTTTTTAATGTTTAAGGTAACTGGAAGTGTTAATGTTTAAGGTAACTGGAAGTGTTATGTTTAAGGTAACTGGAAGTGTTTTAATGTTTAAGGTAACTGGAAGTGTTTTAATGTTTAAGGTAACTGGAAGTGTTTTAATGTTTAAGGTAACTGGAAGTGTTTTAATGTTTAAGGTAACTGGAAGTGTTTTAATGTTTAAGGTAACTGGAAGTGTTTTAATGTTTAAGGTAACTGGAAGTGTTTTAATGTTTAAGGTAACTGGAAGTGTTTTAATGTTTAAGGTAACTGGAAGTGTTTTTAATGTTTAAGGTAACTGGAAGTGTTTTTTAAATGTTAGCTGGAAGTGTTTGTTTAATGTTTAAGGTAACTGGAAGTGTTTTTTAAATGTTAGCTGGAAGTGGTTGTTTAATGTTTAAGGTAACTGGAAGTGTTTTTTAAATGTTATCTGGAAGTGTTTGTTTAATGTTTAAGGTAACTGGAAGTGTTTTTTAAAGGTTAGCTGGAAGTGGTTGTTTAATGTTTAAGGTAACTGGAAGTGTTTTTAATGTTTAAGGTAACTGGAAGTGTTTATGTTTAAGGTAACTGGAAGTGTTTTAATGTTTAAGGTAACTGGAAGTGTTTTAATGTTTAAGGTAACTGGAAGTGTTTTAATGTTTAAGGTAACTGGAAGTGTTTTTAATGTTTAAGGTAACTGGAAGTGTTTTTTAAATGTTAGCTGGAAGTGTTTGTTTAATGTAACTGGAAGTGTTTTTAATGTTTAAGGTAACTGGAAGTGTTTTTTTAAATGTTAGCTGGAAGTGTTTGTTTAATGTTTAAGGTAACTGGAAGTGTTTTTTAAATGTTAGCTGGAAGTGGTTGTTTAATGTTTAAGGTAACTGGAAGTGTTTTTAAATGTTATCTGGAAGTGTTTGTTTAATGTTTAAGGTAACTGGAAGTGTTTTTGTTTAAGGTAACTGGAAGTGTTTTTAATGTTTAAGGTAACTGGAAGTAATGTTTAAGGTAACTGGAAGTGTTTTTAATGTTTAAGGTAACTGGAAGTGTTTTTTTTTAAACTGTTTAAGGTAACTGGAAGTGTTTTAAGGTAATGTTTTTAAGGTAACTGGAAGTGTTTTTAATGTTTAAGGTAACTGGAAGTGTTTTTAAATGTTTAAGGTAACTGGAAGTGTGTTTAATGTTTAAGGTAACTGGAAGTGTTTTTAATGTTTAAGGTAACTGGAAGTGTTTTTAATGTTTAAGGTAACTGGAAGTGTTTTTAATGTTTAAGGTAACTGGAAGTGTTTTTAATGTTTAAGGTAACTGGAAGTGTTTATGTTTAAGGTAACTGGAAGTGTTTATGTTTAAGGTAACTGGAAGTGTTTATGTTTAAGGTAACTGGAAGTGTTTTAATGTTTAAGGTAACTGGAAGTGTTTTAATGTTTAAGGTAACTGGAAGTGTTTAATGTTTAAGGTAACTGGAAGTGTTTATGTTTTAGGTAACTGGAAGTGTTTTAATGTTTAAGGTAACTGGAAGTGTTTTAATGTTTAAGGTAACTGGAAGTGTTTTAATGTTTAAGGTAACTGGAAGTGTTTTAATGTTTAAGGTAACTGGAAGTGTTTTAATGTTTAAGGTAACTGGAAGTGTGTTTAATGTTTAAGGTAACTGGAAGTGTTTTTAAATGTTTAAGGTAACTGGAAGTGTGTTTAATGTTTAAGGTAACTGGAAGTGTTTTTAATGTTTAAGGTAACTGGAAGTGTTAATGTTTAAGGTAACTGGAAGTGTTATGTTTAAGGTAACTGGAAGTGTTATGTTTAAGGTAACTGGAAGTGTTTTAATGTTTAAGGTAACTGGAAGTGTTTTAATGTTTAAGGTAACTGGAAGTGTTTTAATGTTTAAGGTAACTGGAAGTGTTTTAATGTTTAAGGTAACTGGAAGTGTTTTGTTTAAGGTAACTGGAAGTGTTTTAATGTTTAAGGTAACTGGAAGTGTTTTAATGTTTAAGGTAACTGGAAGTGTTTTAATGTTTAAGGTAACTGGAAGTGTTTATGTTTAAGGTAACTGGAAGTGTTTTTTTAAATGTTTAAGGTAACTGGAAGTGTTTTTAATGTTTAAGGTAACTGGAAGAGTTTTAAATGTTTAAGGTAACTGGACGTGTTTTTTAAATGTTTAAGGTAACTGGAAGTGTTAATGTTTAAGGTAACTGGAAGTGTTAATGTTTAAGGTAACTGGAAGTGTTTTTAAAATGTTTAAGGTAACTGGAAGTGTTTTTAATGTTTAAGGTAACTGGAAGTGTTTTTAATGTTTAAGGTAACTGGAAGTGTTTTTTATGTTTAAGGTAACTGGAAGTGTTTTTATGTTTAAGGTAACTGGAAGTGTTTTAATGTTTAAGGTAACTGGAAGTGTTTTAATGTTTAAGGTAACTGGAAGTGTTTTTAATGTTTAAGGTAACTGGAAGTGTTTTTAATGTTTAAGGTAACTGGAAGTGTTTTTTAAATGTTAGCTGGAAGTGTTTGTTTAATGTTTAAGGTAACTGGAAGTGTTTTTTAAATGTTAGCTGGAAGTGGTTGTTTAATGTTTAAGGTAACTGGAAGTGTTTTTTAAATGTTATCTGGAAGTGTTTGTTTAATGTTTAAGGTAACTGGAAGTGTTTTTTAAAGGTTAGCTGGAAGTGGTTGTTTAATGTTTAAGGTAACTGGAAGTGTTTTTAATGTTTAAGGTAACTGGAAGTGTTTATGTTTAAGGTAACTGGAAGTGTTTTTTTAAATGTTTAAGGTAACTGGAAGTGTTTTTAATGTTTAAGGTAACTGGAAGAGTTTTAAATGTTTAAGGTAACTGGACGTGTTTTTTAAATGTTTAAGGTAACTGGAAGTGTTAATGTTTAAGGTAACTGGAAGTGTTTTTAAAATGTTTAAGGTAACTGGAAGTGTTTTTAATGTTTAAGGTAACTGGAAGTGTTAATGTTTAAGGTAACTGGAAGTGTTAGAAAAATCAGCCAATGGCCAGAAATGTCAAACTACACAAACAAACAATCTAAGATGACAGAAAAGTGAACAATCAAATATGATCACTATGAAACTGGTTGTTTAGCAAAATCTCTAATCTTCTGACTCAAAGCTTTATTTACTAAACTGGTTGTTTAGCAACATCTAATCTCCTGGCTCAAAGCTTTATTTACTAAACTGGTTGTTTAGCAACATCTCACCTCCTGGCTCAAAGCTTTATTTACTAAACTGGTTGTTTAGAAACATCTCATCTCCTGGCTCTAAGCTTTATTTACTAAACTGGTTGTTTAGCAACATCTTATCTCCTGGCTCTTTGTTGCAATATAGTGGAGATGGAACCGGTTAGAGATGCATTTACAATGAGGAAGGAGCGAGAAGGGCAGACCTCTTGTCCCATACTTTAAAACATTCAATCAACCTTCACACACACACACACACACACACGGTTATATCATAAACATGGTTATATCAAAGCTTTATTAAATTAGGCTGTCTCATAAACATGGTTATATCAATGCTTTATTGTGATTGGTTAGGCTGTCTCATTGTTGCGAGAATTATGTTCTCAATGTTCATAAACCAATTAAACTACTCAGTCTGCAACCCAGAATTTGTAAGATTCTGGTTGAATGAAACAGACGGAGGCCCAGCTATGAGATTCTGGTTGAATGAAACAGACGGAGGCCCAGCTATGAGATTCTGGTTGAATGAAACAGACGGAGGCCCAGCTATGAGATTCTGGTTGAATGAAACAGACGGAGGCCCAGCTATGAGATTCTGGTTGAATGAAACAGACGGAGGCCCAGCTATGAGATTCTGGTTGAATGAAACAGACGGAGGCCCAGCTATGAGATTCTGGTTGAATGAAACAGACGGAGGCCCAGCTATTAAAGTCAAAATGTTTATTCACGAGACCGCTAGTCTGTTGCACAAAACCATTCATATTATACTGGCTCCTTACGCACTTACATTCACACACAGACAGTAGGTATCATACGCACACGCTGTATCACCACCCAGCCGACAAAGATTAGGGAGACCTTGGGAAGCACTCCTTGTCCTCCCTCGAGATTAGGGAGACCTTGGGAAGCACTCATTGTCCTCCCTCAAGATTAGGGAGACTGTGGGAAGCACTCCTTGTCCTCCCTCAAGATTAGGGAGACTGTGGGAAGCACTCCTTGTCCTCCCTCAAGATTAGGGAGACTGTGGGAAGCACTCCTTGTCCTCCCTCAAGATTAGGGAGACAGTGGGAAGCACTCCTTGTCCTCCCTCGAGATTAGGGAGACTGTGGGAAGCACTCCTTGTCCTGCCTCAAGATTAGGAGACTGTGGGAAGCACTCCTTGTCCTCCCCAAGATTAGGAGGACTTGAGAAGTACTCCCGCCCTCTCCCAAATCTCTCAGAGGGCCCTAGCAAGGTCGGCAACGAATTTTGCTCAGACAGTCTGTGTTTTAAGATACTATAAAGATATATTGTACAGATATATTGTTTTACTCTAATTCTGACTAAAACTACACACATAATTAATTATGCTTTTACTGACTAAAACTACACACATCATTAATAATAATTTTATGATTCTAATCAATTTCATACAATTAATATGGTTTCGGGGTGGAATATTCTAATCATTAATTTAAACATAAATTCCACTAACACTCATACACATGGCTGTATCAAAGGCTGTCTCACTGACAGGTACAATATGAACTGCAGTTTACAGACAAGAGAAGGACATGGCTGTATCAAAGGCTGTCTCACTGACAGGTAAAGTATGAACTTTAAGGAAAGAAGAAGAGAACATATATTCTGATGGCAGCCAAGTTGGATGGTGGACAGGGTTAATAATGGTGAGTTGGATGGTAGACAGGGTTAATAATGGTGAGTTGGATGGTAGACAGGGTTAATAATGGTGAGATGGATGGTGGACAGGGTTGACCATGGTGATGGTGAGTTGGATGGTGGACAGGGTTGACCATGTTGAGTTGGATGGTAGACAGGGTTAATAATGGTGAGTTGGATGGTAGACAGGGTTAATAATGGTGAGTTGGATGGTAGACAGGGTTAATAATGGTGAGATGGATGGTGGACAGGGTTGACCATGGTGATGGTGAGTTGGATGGTGGACAGGGTTGACCATGGTGATGGTGAGTTGGATGGTGGACAGGGTTGACCATGGTGAGTTGGATGGTGGACAGGATTGACCATGGTGAGTTGGATGGTGGACAGGGTTGACCATGGTGAGTTGGATGGTGGACAGGGTTGACCATGGTGAGTTGGATGGTGGACAGGGTTGACCATGGTGATGGTGAGTTGGATGGTGGACAGGGTTGACCATGTTGAGTTGGATGGTGGACAGGGTTGACCATGGTGATGGTGAGTTGGATGGTGGACAGGGTTGACCATGGTGATGGTGAGTTGGATGGTGGACAGGGTTGACCATGTTGAGTTGGATGGTGGACAGGGTTGACCATGGTGAGTTGGATGTTGGACAGGGTTAATAATGGTGAGATGGATGGTGGACAGGGTTGACCATGGTGAGATGGATGTTGGACAGGGTTGACCATGGTGATGGTGAGTTGGATGGTGGACAGGGTTGACCATGGTGAGTTGGATGTTGGACAGGGTTAATAATGGTGAAATGGATGGTAGACAGGGTTAATAATGGTGAGATGGATGGTGGACAGGGTTGACCATGGTGATGGTGAGTTGGATGGTGGACAGGGTTGACCATGGTGATGGTGAGTTTGATGGTGGACAGGGTTGATCATGGTGAGTTGGATGGTGGACAGGGTGACCATGGTGAGTTGGAGGGTGGACAGGGTTGACCATGGTGAGTCGGATGGTGGACAGGGTTGATCATGGTGAGTCGGATGATGGACAGGGGTGATCATGGTGAGTCGGATGGTAGACAGGGTTGACCATGGTGAGTTGGATGGTAGACAGGGTTGACCATGGTGAGTTGGATGGTAGACAGGGTTGACCATGGTGAGTTGGATGGTAGACAGGGTTGACCATGGTGAGTTGGATGGTAGACAGGGTTGACCATGGTGAGTTGGATGGTGGACAGGGTTGACCATGGTGAGTTGGATGGTAGACAGGGTTGACCATGTTGAGTTGGATGGTAGACAGGGTTAATAATGGTGAGTTGGATGGTAGACAGGGTTAATAATGGTGAGTTGGATGGTAGACAGGGTTGACCATGGTGAGATGGATGGTGGACAGGGTTGACCATGGTGATGGTGAGTTGGATGGTGGACAGGGTTGACCATGGTGATGGTGAGTTGGATGGTGGACAGGGTTGACCATGGTGAGTTGGATGGTGGACAGGGTTGACCATGGTGAGTTGGATGGTAGACAGGGTTGACCATGGTGAGATGGATGGTGGACAGGGTTGACCATGGTGATGGTGAGTTGGATGGTCGACAGGGTTGACCATGGTGAGTTGGATGGTCGACAGGGTTGACCATGGTGAGTTGGATGGTCGACAGGGTTGACCATGGTGAGTTGGATGGTCGACAGGGTTGACCATGGTGAGTTGGATGGTGGACAGGGTTGACCATGGTGAGTTGGATGGTGGACAGGGTTGAACATTTTCAAACGGACCCTTGCCTTATCCCTAAGGACAGACTTGCCTGAAACTTGCAGAGAGAGGGGGAGGAGCTACCTCCTGAGCTGTGTGTGTTTTCCCCGGTGTATTTCTCTGAGCTGACAAATCCACTGTTAACTTGTCATGAATCATTTTAATGACCGGTATACGCCCACACCATTCAAACACAGACTTTGTCACTCATATTGGGACGGCAGGGTAGCCTAGTGGTTAGAGTGTTGGACTAGTAGCCGGGAGGTTGTAAGTTCAAACCCCCGAGCTGACAAGGTACAAATCTGTTGTTCTGCCCTTGAACAGGCAGTTAACCCACTGTTCCTAGAGAGACTGTTCTCCTAGGCTGTCATTGTAAATAAGAATTTGTTCTTAACTGACTTGCCTAGTTAAATAAATTAAAAATATTGTAATTAAATGGACAGTTATTTAAAGTTCCCTTCTTACACCAAGCATGGCCACATTAAGAAAGCTCACCCTGCAAGGCTTCTCTCTGATAGTCTACCATTAACTGGTTTCAGCTATTAAAAAAAAATGGAAAGGTTACCCACCAGTGTGGTGTTTCCTCTTGTGTCCAGCCAGGCTTCCTGACTGACTGAACCTCTTGCCACACTGATCACAGCCAAAAGGCTTCTCTCCAGTGTGTGTTCTCTTGTGTCCAGCCAGGCTTCCTGACTTAGCGAACCTCTTCCCACACTGATCACAGCCAAAAGGCTTCTCTCCAGTGTGTGTTCGCAGGTGTACTTTTAAATCCCCTGAAGAAGTACAACTCAGCCCACAGTCTGAGCAGTGGTAAGGCTTTTCGCCAGTGTGTATTCGCTGGTGTAAAACCAACTGCCCAGACTGATTAAATCTTTTCCCACAGTCAGAGCAGTGGAATGGTTTTTCTCCTGTGTGTGTTCTCCGGTGTATTTTAAGTCCAGCTGAAGTGGTTAAGTCCATTCCGCAGTCAGAACAGTGGTAAGGCTTCTCTCCTGTGTGTGTTCTCTGGTGTGACTTTAAACCGCCTGACACAGAAAAGCTTTTCCCACAGTCGGCACAATGGTAAGGCTTCTCTCCTGTGTGTGTTCTCTGGTGCACTTTTAAATGGCCTGACTTGCCAAAGCTTGTCCCACAGTCGGTACAATGGTAAGGCTTGTCTCCTGTGTGGGTTCGAAGGTGTGAAGCCAGACTTCCTGATGTAACAAAACTTTTTCCACATACATCACAGTTATAAGGCTTCTCTCCTGTGTGTACTCTCTGATGTACCTTAAGGTGACTTGAATTAATAAAGCTCATTCCACAGTCTGAGCAGTGGTATGGTTTCTCTCCAGTGTGTATTCTCTGGTGTACAGTCAAGTGTGCTGCCTGAGTAAATCCCTTTCCACACTGATCACAGCTAAAAGGCTTCTCACCTGTGTGTGTTCGCTGGTGCACTGTCAGTCCGTCTAATCTAGCAAAACTTTTACTACAGCTGAAGCAGTAGTAAGGCTTCACACCTGTGTGTGTTCGCTGGTGCAGCTCTAAACCCCTTGATGTTGAAAAGTTACTTCCACAATCTGAACAGTGGTGAAGCTTCTGGCCCAGATGTCTGCGCTGGTGTGTTTTCAGGTTGCTTGCCTGAGTAAAACTCTTCCCGCAGTCCAAACAGTGGTATGGTTTCTCTCCAGTGTGTATTCTATTGTGTACTATCATGTCATTTGAGCTAGTAAATCTCTTCCCACATTGATCACAGCTGTAAGGTTTCTCTCCTGTGTGTATGCGCTGGTGCTTTATCAGATTTCTTGAATGAGAAAAACTCTTCCCACAGTCAGAGCAGTGGTAAGGCTTCTCTCCGGTGTGCGTTCTCTGGTGCAGTTTATTGCCATGTGATGTTGAAAGCTCTTCTCACAGACAGAGCAGTGGTAAGGCTTCTCTTGTGTGTGTGTCCGCAGATGAATTTTCAGGTTGCCTAATTGAACAAAACTCTTCCCACAGTCTGTGCAGTGAAACGGTTTCTCTCCAGTATGAATTCTCTGGTGTGTTTTAAGTTTTGACGAAGAGGTGAAACTCTTTCCACAGTCAGAGCAGCGGTGAGGTTTCTTCCCTGCCACTCTCTGCTGGTGTTTGAGGTGTTCTGATCTGGAGAGACTGTTCTCTGCCTCGTCAGCATCATGTTCGTTAGCCTCCCCAGATATGACTCTTCTACTGAGAGAGCGACGGTTACGGCTGTCCCCTGTGAAACAACGACAGACCGTTATATTGAATGGTAATTAAGAACATCTAGGGAGTGTCCCAAAATAAATGTATGTAAGAACATAAACCCACTCAGCCCTGTTGTTTTCCTGCAGTCCACCAACAACACAGACAACCTCATCATACCCTGCAGTGAGGCGCTACCGGGAGAGGCACGACCTGGGGCCCCCGGGAGGGTGAAGGGGGAGGAGGGTCGGAGGGAGAGGGAGGAGAGGGGTGGGATAGGTGTTTCCTGTAAATCCGAAAAAGAGGGTAGTGAAGTTACAACACTGAAGGGTAAAACACAATGATGATCTAATCTGAGATCTGATCTCATGTTATAGAACACAATGATGATCTAATCTGAGATCTGATCTCATGTTATAGAACACAATGATGATCTAATCTGAGATCTGATCTCATGTTATAGATCTAATCTGAGATCTGATCTCATGTTATAGAACACAATGATGATCTAATCTGAGATCTGATCTCATGTTAGAACACAAGGATAAAACACAATGATGATCTAATCTGAGATCTGATCTCATGTTATAGAACACAATGATGATCTAATCTTAGATCTGATCTCATGTTAGAACACAAGGATAAAACACAATGATGATCTAATCTGAGACCTGACTGATCTTCGCTCAGTCTAGATTGTATTGGTAGCGGCGCCATGATATTAATACAATAATACATTTATTGCATAAAATACTTTCCTAATATAAGTGCTTTCATAATGCTTGATTAGTACAAACACATCTTGTTACAGATACATGGCTTTTGGTGCCTAGATTAATTTAACTAAAAAAAAAAAGGTACTCATTTTCCCCCCTTAGGTCAGGGATACCAGAGACCCCAGACCTCGTGTTGTCCCCCCCCTAGGTCAGGGATACCAGAGACCCCAGACCCCCCCCCCTAGGTCAGGGATTGACCTCGTGTTGTTCCCCCTAGGTCAGGGATACCAGAGACCCCAGACCTCGTGTAGTCCCCCTAGGTCAGGGATACCAGAGACCCCAGACCTCGTGTTGTTCCCCCTAGGTCAGGGATACCAGAGACCCCAGACCTCGTGTTGTTCCCCCTAGGTCAGGGATACCAGAGACCCCAGACCCTTGTGTTGTTCCCCCTAGGTCAGGGATACCAGAGACCCCAGACCTCGTGTTGTTCCCCCCTAGGTCAGGGATACCAGAGACCCCAGACCTCGTGTAGTCCCCCCTAGGTCAGGGATACCAGAGACCCCAGACCTCGTGTTGTTCCCCCCTAGGTCAGGGATACCAGAGACCCCAGACCTCGTGTTGTTCCCCCTAGGTCAGGGATACCAGAGACCCCAGACCTCGTGTTGTCCCCCCAGACCCAGGTCAGGGGGATACCAGAGACCCCAGACCCCTGTGTTGTCCCCCCCCTAGGTCAGGGATACCAGAGACCCTAGGTCAGGGATACCAGAGACCCCAGACCCTCGTGTTGTCCCCCCTAGGTCAGGGATACCAGAGACCAATTATAATATGCTACAGTAGGCGTCTGCAACAAGTACAAAAATAAAATAGATTTTAAGATCTAGGATCAGCGTAAGATCTCCCAATCCTAACTATTAGTGTGTTTATTATATAACGGGGGTGAAGCCTCCCTCAACTACAGATCTAGGATCAGCATGTGCTCTCCCAATCATTCCAACACGTTACTCTCTGCCTAACACCATGCCCAGACCGGAGGCGCGTGCAAATGTATTTTGTCCCCAACACACTAAAAGCGAACACGACATGGCAGATTGAAATATCAAAACAAACTCTGAACCAATTATAATCATTTCGTCGACAGGTTCGAAAAGCATTAAACATTTATGACAATTTAAATGAGCTAGCTTGCAGTTGCTAGCTAATTTGTCCTGGGATATACATTTCGAGCTGTTATTTTACCTGAAACGCACAATGGCAACGCTGACGTTCATTGGCGCGTGCGAGCAGTGTGGGCGCAATAATTGAATAACATGCACGTTGTACATTTATTTTGCAACGCTCGCGTCAGTTTGGTCAGCGTGTAAAGTCACAAGAGAAAATGGAGAATAGAGACGGACTCCACTTTCACTGCCGTTCGATTGAAAAAGAGGACTTCGGCCAACATACAAATAACAGTCCAGCCGTAGGCTTCTGCTTATAGCGCATTTTTTCAAAAGTTACACGTCCGATAGCCTTTTAACATGCCTCGTTTGTTCCATCACGTGGTCAAGTATTCTACTCTGCACGGAGCGTCACGTGAAAGAGGGGCTATAATTCAGAGCTGTTGTTTTGCGGCCCTGAAAGGGTCCTGCACTTCCCTGATAAAGATTAGCTAACAGACCCGTAAGTCCACTCCCACAGCAACAGGAATGTTTTGCGGTCCTGCACTCCCTGATAAAGATTAGCTAACAGACCCGTAAATCCACTCCCACAACAACAGGAATTTATGTGTTGTAGCAAATGTGTTTCACGAAATACATGTACCAGATGTTACCAGGCAGTATAACATGACGGTGCCAAAATGTTACCAATCCATGCATTAATCTACGAACTATGACTGAGACATGTGCGTTTCATGCAGAGCATTTGGAAAGTATTCAGACCCCTTGACTTTTTCCACCGTTGTTACATTTACCACCTTATTCTAAAATTGATTTAATAGTTATTTTTCTCTCCTCAATCTGCACACAATAACAAAGCAAAAACAGTTTAGATTTTTTTTGCAACTACACACACACACACACACACACACACACACACACACACACACACACACACACACACACACACACACACACACACACACACACACACACACACACACACACACAAAAGTATTTAGTCAGCCACCAATTGTGCAAGTTCTCCCACTTAAAGATGAGGCCTGTAATTTTCATCATAGGTACACTTCAACTATGACAGACAAAATTAGGGAAAAAAATCCAGAAAATCACATTGTAGGATTTTTAATGAATTTGTTTGCAAATTATGGTGGAAAATAAGTATTTCTCGGGGCCCAGTCCCTTGGGCATTGATAGAATACAACAGAGTGCTGTGGGGGGGGGCTTTGATAGAATATAACAGAGTGCTGTGGGGGGGGGGGGGCTTTGATAGGATATAACAGAGTGCTGTGGGGGGGGGGGGGGGGAGCTTTGATAGGATATAACAGAGTGCTGTGGGGGGGGGGGCTTTGATAGGATATAACAGTGCTGTGGGGGGGGGGGCTTTGATAGGATATAACAGAGTGCTGTGGGGGGGGCTTTGATAGGATATAACAGAGTGCTGTGGGGGGGGGGGGGGCTTTGATAGGATATAACAGAGTGCTGTGTGGGGCTTTGATAGGATATAACAGAGTGCTGTGGGGGGCTTTGATAGGATATAACAGAGTGCTGTGGGGGGCTTTGATAGGATATAACAGAGTGCTGTGGGGGGGGGGGGCTTTGATAGGATATAACAGAGTGCTGTGGGGGGGGGCTTTGATAGGATATAACAGAGTGCTGTGGGGGGGGGGGGGGCTTTGATAGGATATAACAGAGTGCTGTGGGGGGGCTTTGATAGGATATAACAGAGTGCTGTGGGGGGCTTTGATAGGATATAACAGAGTGCTGTGGGGGGGGCTTTGATAGGATATAACAGAGTGCTGTGGGGGATAGGCTTTGATAGGATATAACAGAGTGCTGTGGGGGCTTTGATAGGATATAACAGAGTGCTGTGGGGGGGGGGGCTTTGATAGGATATAACAGAGTGCTGTGGGGGGCTTTGATAGGATATAACAGAGTGCTGTGGGGGGGGGGCTTTGATAGGATATAACAGAGTGCTGTGGGGGGCTTTGATAGGATATAACAGAGTGCTGTGGGGGGGGGGGCTTTGATAGGATATAACAGAGTGCTGTGGGGGGGGGGGCTTTGATAGGATATAACAGAGTGCTGTGGGGGGGGGGGGGCTTTGATAGGATATAACAGAGTGCTGTGGGGGGGGGCTTTGATAGGATATAACAGAGTGCTGTGGGGGGGGGGGCTTTGATAGGATATAACAGAGTGCTGTGGGGGGGCTTTGATAGGATATAACAGAGTGCTGTGGGGGGGGGCTTTGATAGGATATAACAGAGTGCTGTGGGGATAGGATATAACAGAGTGCTGTGGGGGGGGGGATATAACAGGGCTTTGATAGGATATAACAGAGTGCTGTGGGGGGGGGCTTTGATAGGATATAACAGAGTGCTGTGGGGGGGGGCTTTGATAGGATATAACAGAGTGCTGTGGGGGCTTTGATAGGATATAACAGAGTGCTGTGGGGGGGCTTTGATAGGATATAACAGAGTGCTGTGGGGGGGGGGGGGGGGGGGGGCTTTGATAGGATATAACAGAGTGCTGTGGGGGGGGGCTTTGATAGGATATAACAGAGTGCTGTGGGGGGGGGGGGGGGGGGGGAGCTTTGATAGGATATAACAGAGTGCTGTGGGGGGGGGGCTTTGATAGGATATAACAGAGTGCTGTGGGGGGCTTTGATAGGATATAACAGAGTGCTGTGGGGGGGGGCTTTGATAGGATATAACAGAGTGCTGTGGGGGGGGCTTTGATAGGATATAACAGAGTGCTGTGGGGGGGGGGCTTTGATAGGATATAACAGAGTGCTGTGGGGGGGGGCTTTGATAGGATATAACAGAGTGCTGTGGGGGGGCTTTGATAGGATATAACAGAGTGCTGTGGGGGGGGGCTTTGATAGGATATAACAGAGTGCTGTGGGGGATATAACAGAGTGCTGTGGGGGGGGGGGCTTTGATAGGATATAACAGAGTGCTGTGGGGGGGGGGCTTTGATAGGATATAACAGAGTGCTGTGGGAGAGTGCTGTGGGGGGGGGGCTTTGATAGGATATAACAGAGTGCTGTGGGGGGGGGGGCTTTGATAGGATATAACAGAGTGCTGTGGGGGGGGGGCTTTGATAGGATATAACAGAGTGTGGGGGCTTTGATAGGATATAACAGAGTGCTGGGGGGCTTTGATAGGATATAACAGAGTGCTGTGGGGGGGGGGGGGCTTTGATAGGATATAACAGAGTGCTGTGGGGGCTTTGATAGGATATAACAGAGTGCTGTGGGGGCTTTGATAGATATAACAGAGTGCTGTGGGGTGCTGTATAACAGGGTGGGGGCTTTGATAGGATATAACAGAGTGCTGTGGGGGGGGGGGGGGGCTTTGATAGGATATAACAGAGTGCTGTGGGGGGGGGCTTTGATAGGATATAACAGAGTGCTGTGGGGGGGATATAACAGAGTGCTGTGGGGGGGGCTTTGATAGGATATAACAGAGTGCTGTGGGGGGCTTTGATAGGATATAACAGAGTGCTGTGGGGGGGCTTTGATAGGATATAACAGAGTGCTGTGGGGGGGGGGATAGGATATAACAGAGTGCTGTGGGGGGGGCTTTGATAGGATATAACAGAGTGTGTGTGGGGGGGCTTTGATAGGATATAACAGAGTGCTGTGGGGGGGGGGCTTTGATAGGATATAACAGAGTGCTGTGGGGGGGGGCTTTGATAGGATATAACAGAGTGCTGTGGGGGGGGGGCTTTGATAGGATATAACAGAGTGCTGTGGGGGGCTTTGATAGGATATAACAGAGTGCTGTGGGGGGGGGGGGGCTTTGATAGGATATAACAGAGTGCTGTGGGGGGGGGGGCTTTGATAGGATATAACAGAGTGCTGTGGGGGGGGGCTTTGATAGGATATAACAGAGTGCTGTGGGGGGGGGGGCTTTGATAGGATATAACAGAGTGCTGTGGGGGGGGGGGGGCTTTGATAGGATATAACAGAGTGCTGTGGGGGGGGGGGGGCTTTGATAGGATATAACAGAGTGCTGTGGGGGGGCTTTGATAGGATATAACAGAGTGCTGTGGGGGGGCTTTGATAGGATATAACAGAGTGCTGTGGGGGGGGGGGGGGGCTTTGATAGGATATAACAGAGTGCTGTGGGGGGGGGGGCTTTGATAGGATATAACAGAGTGCTGTGGGGGGGGGGCTTTGATAGGATATAACAGAGTGCTGTGGGGGGGGGCTTTGATAGGATATAACAGAGTGCTGTGGGGGGGGAGGCTTTGATAGGATATAACAGAGTGCTGTGGGATATAACAGAGGGCTTTGATAGGATATAACAGAGTGCTGTGGGGGGGGGGGGGCTTTGATAGGATATAACAGAGTGCTGTGGGGGCTTTGATAGGATATAACAGAGTGCTGTGGGGGGGGGGGGGGGGCTTTGATAGGATATAACAGAGTGCTGTGGGGGGGGGGGCTTTGATAGGATATAACAGAGTGCTGTGGGGGGGGGCTTTGATAGGATATAACAGAGTGCTGTGGGGGGGGGGGGGCTTTGATAGGATATAACAGAGTGCTGTGGGGGGGGGGGGCTTTGATAGGATATAACAGTGCTGTGGTGCTGTGGGGGGGCTTTGATAGGATATAACAGAGTGCTGTGGGGGGGGGGGGGGGGGGGCTTTGATAGGATATAACAGAGTGCTGTGGGGGGGGCTTTGATAGGATATAACAGAGTGCTGTGGGGGGGGGGGGGCTTTGATAGGATATAACAGAGTGCTGTGGGGGGGGGATTTGATAGGATATAACAGAGTGCTGTGGGGGGATATAACAGGGGCTGTGGGGGCTTTGATAGGATATAACAGAGTGCTGTGGGGGGGAGCTTTGATAGGATATAACAGAGTGCTGTGGGGGGGCTTTGATAGGATATAACAGAGTGCTGTGGGGGGGCTTTGATAGGATATAACAGAGTGCTGTGGGGGGGCTTTGATAGGATATAACAGAGTGCTGTGGGGGGGCTTTGATAGGATATAACAGAGTGCTGTGGGGGGGGACTTTGATAGGATATAACAGAGTGCTGTGGGGGGGGCTTTGATAGGATATAACAGAGTGCTGTGGGGGGCTTTGATAGGATATAACAGAGTGCTGTGGGGGGGCTTTGATAGGATATAACAGAGTGCTGTGGGGGGCTTTGATAGGATATAACAGAGTGCTGTGGGGGGGGGGGGGGCTTTGATAGGATATAACAGAGTGCTGTGGGGGGGGGGGAGCTTTGATAGGATATAACAGAGTGCTGTAGAGGGCTTTGATAGGATATAACAGAGTGCTGTAGAGAGGGGCTTTGATAGGATATAACAGAGTGCTGTGGGGGGGGGCTTTGATAGGATATAACAGAGTGCTGTAGGGGGGGCTTTGATAGGATATAACAGAGTGCTGTGGGGGGGGGGGGGCTTTGATAGGATATAACAGAGTGCTGTGGAGGGGGCTTTGATAGGATATAACAGAGTGCTGTGGGGGGCTTTGATAGGATATAACAGAGTGCTGTGGGGGGGCTTTGATAGGATATAACAGAGTGCTGTGGGGGGGGGCTTTGATAGGATATAACAGAGTGCTGTGGGGGGGGCTTTGATAGGATATAACAGAGTGCTGTGGGGAGAGAGAGGGGGGCTTTGATAGGATATAACAGAGTGCTGTAAAATTTGATAGGATATAACAGAGTGCTGTGGGGGATATAACAAGTGCTGGGGCTTTGATAGGATATAACAGAGTGCTGTAAAATTTGATAGGATATAACAGAGTGCTGTGGGGGGGGGGGGCTTTGATAGGATATAACAGAGGGCTGTGGGGGGGGCTTTGATAGGATATAACAGAGTGCTGTGGGGGGGCTTTGATAGGGATATAACAGAGTGCTGTAAAATTTGATAGGATATAACAGAGTGCTGTGGGGGGAGCTTTGATAGGATATAACAGAGAGTGCTGTAAAATTTGATAGGATATAACAGAGTGCTGTAAAATTTGATAGGATACAACAGAGTGATGTAAAATTTGATAGATATAACAGAGTGCTGTGGAGGACTTTGATAGGATTTGATAACAGAGTGCTGTAAAATTTGATAGGATATAACAGAGTGCTGTGGGGGGCTTTGATAGGATATAACAGAGTGATGTAGGGCTTTGATAGGATATAACAGAGTGCTGTGGGGGGCTTTGATAGGATATAACAGAGTGCTGTGGAAGGGCTTTGATAGGATATAACAGAGTGCTGTAAAATTTGATAGGATATAACAGAGTGCTGTGGGGGGCTTTGATAGAATATAACAGAGTGCTGTGGAGGGGGGCTTTGATAGGATATAACAGAGTGCTGTGGGGGGGGGCTTTGATAGGATATAACAGAGTGCTGTGGGGGGGGGCTTTGATAGGATATAACAGAGTGCTGTGGGGGGGGGGAGGACTTTGATAGGATATAACAGACAGTGCTGTAAAAATTTGATAGGATATAACAGAGTGCTGTAAAATTTGATAGGATATAACAGAGTGCTGTGGGGGGGCTTTGATAGGATATAACAGAGTGCTGTAGGGCTTTGATAGGATATAACAGAGTGCTGTGGGGGGCTTTGATAGGATATAACAGAGTGCTGTGGGGGGGGCTGATAGGATATAACAGAGTGCTGTGGGGGGGGGGGGGGCTTTGATAGGATATAACAGAGTGCTGTGGGGGGGGGGGTGGGGGCTTTGATAGGATATAACAGAGTGCTGTGGGGGGCTTTGATAGGATATAACAGAGTGCTGTAAAAGGGCTTTGATAGGATATAAACAGAGTGCTGTAAAATTTTGATAGGATATAACAGAGTGCTGTAAAAGGCTTTGATAGGATATAACAGAGTGCTGTAAAAATTGATAGGATATAACAGAGTGCTGTGGGGGGGGGGCTTTGATAGGATATAACAGAGTGCTGTGTAAAAAATTTGATAGGATATAACAGAGTGCTGTGGGGGGGGGCTTTGATAGGATATAACAGTGCTGTGGGGGGGGGGCTTTGATTAGGATATAACAGAGTGCTGTGGGGGGGGGGGGGGCTGATAGGATATAACAGAGTGCTGTAAAATTTGATAGGATATAACAGAGTGATGTGGGGGGGGGCTTTGATAGGGAATATAACAGAGTGCTGTGGGGGGGCTTTGATAGGATATAACAGAGTGCTGTGGGGCTTTGATAGATATAACAGAGTGCTGTGGGGGCTTTGATAGGATATAACAGAGTGCTGTGGGGGGGGCTTTGATAGATATAACAGAGTGCTGTGGGGAGGGCTTTGATAGGATATAACAGAGTGCTGTGGGGGGGCTTTGATAGGATATAACAGAGTGCTGTGTGGGGGAGGGCTTTGATAGGATATAACAGATATAACTTTGATAGGATATAACAGAGTGATGTGGGGGGCTTTGATAGGATATAACAGAGTGCTGTGGGGGGGCTTTGATAGGATATAACAGAGTGCTGTGGGGGGGCTTTGATAGGATATAACAGAGTGCTGTGGGGGGGGGGGGGGCTTTGATAGGATATAACAGAGTGCTGTGGGGGGGCTTTGATAGGATATAACAGAGTGCTGTGGGGGGGGCTTTGATAGGATATAACAGAGTGCTGTGGGGGGGGCTTTGATAGGATATAACAGAGTGCTGTGGGGGGGGGGCTTTGATAGGATATAACAGAGTGCTGTGGGGGGGCTTTGATAGGATATAACAGAGTGATGTGCCAGGGGGGCTTTGATGGATATAACAGAGTGCTGTGGGGGCTTTGATAGGATATAACAGAGTGATGTGTGGGGGGGGGGGGGGCTTTGATAGAATATAACAGAGTGCTGTGGGGGGGGCTTTGATAGGATATAACAGAGTGCTGTAAAATTTGATAGGATATAACAGAGTGCTGTGGGGGGGGGGGGGGCTTTGATAGGATATAACAGAGTGCTGTGGGGGGCTTTGATAGGGATATAACAGAGTGCTGTGGGGGGGGGCTTTGATAGGATATAACAGAGTGCTGTGGGGGGGGGGGGGGGGCTTTGATAGGATATAACAGAGTGCTGTGGGCTTTGATAGGATATAACAGAGTGCTGTGGGGGCTTTGATAGGATATAACAGAGTGCTGTGGGGGGCTTTGATAGGATATAACAGAGTGCTGTGGGGGGGGGCTTTGATAGGATATAACAGAGTGCTGTGGGGGGGGGGCTTTGATAGGATATAACAGAGTGCTGTGGGGGCTTTGATAGGATATAACAGAGTGCTGTGGGGGGGGGGGGGGGGGGGGCTTTGATAGGATATAACAGAGTGCTGTGGGGGGGGGCTTTGATAGGATATAACAGAGTGCTGTGTGGGGGGGGGCTTTGATAGGATATAACAGAGTGCTGTGGGGGCTTTGATAGGATATAACAGAGTGCTGTGGGGGCTTTGATAGGATATAACAGAGTGCTGTGGGGGGGGGCTTTGATAGGATATAACAGAGTGATGTGGGGGGCTTTGATAGGATATAACAGAGTGCTGTGGGGGGGGCTTTGATAGGATATAACAGAGTGCTGTAAAGGGGCTTTGATAGGATATAACAGAGTGCTGTGGGGGGGTGGGGGCTTTGATAGGATATAACAGAGTGCTGTGGGGGGCT
Organism: Oncorhynchus gorbuscha; assembly: GCF_021184085.1. Classification (NCBI taxonomy): domain Eukaryota; kingdom Metazoa; phylum Chordata; class Actinopteri; order Salmoniformes; family Salmonidae; genus Oncorhynchus; species Oncorhynchus gorbuscha. The sequence goes on along the minus strand of NW_025745801.1, from coordinate 29,034 downwards.
TTGATAGGATATAACAGAGTGCTGTGGGGGCTTTGATAGGATATAACAGAGTGCTGTGGGGGGCTTTGATAGGATATAACAGAGTGCTGTGTGGAAAATTTGATAGGATATAACAGAGTGCTGTGGGGGGGGCTTTGATAGGATATAACAGAGTGCTGTGGGGGGGGGGAATTTGATAGGATATAACAGAGTGCTGTGGGGGGGTGGGGGCTTTGATTGGATATAACAGAGTGCTGTGGGGGGGGGGGGGGGGGGCTTTGATAGGATATAACAGAGTGCTGTAAAATTTGATAGGATGTAACAGAGTGCTGTGGGGGGGGGCTTTGATAGATATAACAGAGTGCTGTGGAAATTTGATAGGATATAACAGAGTGCTGTAAAATTTGATAGGATATAACAGAGTGCTGTGGGGTAAATTGATATATATAACAGATGCTGTGGGGGCTTTGATAGGATATAACAGAGTGCTGTGTGGGGCTTTGATAGGATATAACAGAGTGCTGTGCTGGGGGGGCTTTGATAGGATATAACAGAGTGCTGTGGGGGGGGGGCTTTGATAGGATATAACAGAGTGCTGTGGGGGGCTTTGATAGGATATAACAGAGTGCTGTGGGGGGGGCTTTGATAGGATATAACAGAGTGCTGTGGGGGGGCTTTGATAGGATATAACAGAGTGCTGTGGGGGGGGGCTTTGATAGGATATAACAGAGTGCTGTGAGGGGGCTTTGATAGGATATAACAGAGTGCTGTGGGGGGGGGGCTTTGATAGGATATAACAGAGTGCTGTGGGGGGGGGGGCTTTGATAGGATATAACAGAGTGCTGTGGGGGCTTTGATAGGATATAACAGAGTGATGTGGGGGGGGCTTTGATAGAATATAACAGAGTGCTGTGGGGGGCTTTGATAGGATATAACAGAGTGCTGTGGGGGCTTTGATAGGATATAACAGAGTGCTGTAAAATTTTTGATAGGATATAACAGAGTGCTGTGGAGGGCTTGCTGATAGGATATAACAGAGTGCTGTGGAGGGCTTTGATAGGATATAACAGAGTGCTGTGGGGGGCTTTGATAGGATATAACAGAGTGTGCTGTGGGGGGGCTTTGATAGGATATAACAGAGTGCTGTGGGGGGGGCTTTGATAGGATATAACAGAGTGCTGTGGGGGGGGGCTTTGATAGGATATAACAGAGTGCTGTGGGGGGCTTTGATAGGATATAACAGAGTGCTGTGGGGGGGGGGCTTTGATAGGATATAACAGAGTGCTGTGGGGGGGGGGGCTTTGATAGGATATAACAGAGTGCTGTGGGGGGGGGGGGGGCTTTGATAGGATATAACAGAGTGCTGTGGGGGGGGGGGCTTTGATAGGATATAACAGAGTGCTGTGGGGGGGGGGGGGGCTTTGATAGGATATAACAGAGTGCTGTGGGGGGGGAGCTTTGATAGGATATAACAGAGTGCTGTGGGGGGGCTTTGATAGGATATAACAGAGTGCTGTGGGGGGGGCTTTGATAGGATATAACAGAGTGCTGTGGGGGGGGGGCTTTGATAGGATATAACAGAGTGCTGTGGGGGGCTTTGATAGGATATAACAGAGTGCTGTAGGGGCTTTGATAGGATATAACAGAGTGCTGTGGGGGGGGGGGGGGGGGGCTTTGATAGGATATAACAGAGTGCTGTGGGGGCTTTGATAGAATATAACAGAGTGCTGTGGGGGGGGGGCTTTGATAGGATATAACAGAGTGCTGTGGGGGCTTTGATAGATATAACAGAGTGCTGTGGAGGGGCTTTGATAGGGATATAACAGAGTGCTGTGGAGGCTTTGATAGGATATAACAGAGTGCTGTGGGGGCTTTGATAGGATATAACAGAGTGCTGTGGGGGGGGGGCTTTGATAGGATATAACAGAGTGCTGTGGGGGGGCTTTGATAGGATATAACAGAGTGCTGTGGGGCTTTGATAGGATATAACAGAGTGCTGTGGGGGGGGAGCTTTGATAGGATATAACAGAGTGCTGTGGGGGGGGGGCTTTGATAGGATATAACAGAGTGCTGTGGGGGGGGGGGGGGGGGCTTTGATGGATATAACAGAGTGCTGTGGGAGGGGGCTTTGATAGGATATAACAGAGTGCTGTGGGGGGGGCTTTGATAGGATATAACAGAGTGCTGTGGGGGGGGGGGCTTTGATAGGATATAACAGAGTGCTGTGGGGGCTTTGATAGGATATAACAGAGTGCTGTGGGGGGGCTTTGATAGGATATAACAGAGTGCTGTGGGGGGGTGGGGGCTTTGATAGGATATAACAGAGTGCTGTGGGGGGGGGCTTTGATAGGATATAACAGAGTGCTGTGGGGGGGGTGGGGGCTTTGATAGGATATAACAGAGTGCTGTGGGGGGGGGCTTTGATAGGATATAACAGAGTGCTGTGGGGGGGGGGGGCTTTGATAGGATATAACAGAGTGCTGTGGGGGGGGGGGGGCTTTGATAGGATATAACAGAGTGCTGTGGGGGGGCTTTGATAGGATATAACAGAGTGCTGTGGGGGGGGGGGGCTTTGATAGGATATAACAGAGTGCTGTGGGGGGGGCTTTGATAGGATATAACAGAGTGCTGTGGGGGGGGGTGGGGGCTTTGATAGGATATAACAGAGTGCTGTGGGGGGGGACTTTGATAGGATATAACAGAGTGCTGTGGGGGGGGGGGGCTGATAGGATATAACAGAGTGCTGTGGGGCTTTGATAGGATATAACAGAGTGCTGTGGGGGGGGGGGGCTTTGATAGGATATAACAGAGTGCTGTGGGGGGGGCTTTGATAGGATATAACAGAGTGCTGTGGGGGGGGGCTTTGATAGGATATAACAGAGTGCTGTAAAATTTGATAGGATATAACAGAGTGCTGTAAAATTTGATAGGATATAACAGATGCTGTGGGGGGATTTGATAGGATATAACAGAGTGCTGTGGAATTTGATAGGATATAACAGAGGGCTGTGGGGGGGGGCTTTGATAGGATATAACAGAGTGCTGTGGGGGGGGCTTTGATAGGATATAACAGAGTGCTGTGGGGGGGGGGCTTTGATAGGATATAACAGAGTGCTGTGGGGGGGGGGGCTTTGATAGGATATAACAGATGCTGGGGGGGGCTTTGATAGGATATAACAGAGTGCTGTAAAATTTGATAGGATATAACAGAGTGCTGTGGGGGGGGGGGCTTTGATAGGATATAACAGAGTGCTGTGGGGGGGGCTTTGATAGGATATAACAGAGTGCTGTAAAATTTGATAGGATATAACAGAGGACTGTGGGGGGGCTTTGATAGGATATAACAGAGTGCTGTGGGGGCTTTGATAGGATATAACAGAGTGCTGTAAAATTTGATAGGATATAACAGAGTGCTGCTGTAGGATATAATTGATAGGATATAACAGAGTGCTGTGGGGGGGCTTTGATAGGATATAACAGAGTGCTGTAAAATTTGATAGGATATAACAGAGTGCTGTGGGGGGGCTTTGATAGGATATAACAGAGTGCTGTGGGGGAGTGGGGGGCTTTGATAGGATATAACAGAGTGCTGTGGGGGGCTTTGATAGGATATAACAGAGTGCTGTGGGGGGGCTTTGATAGGATATAACAGAGTGCTGTGGGGGGGGGGCTTTGATAGGATATAACAGAGTGCTGTGGGGGGGGGCTTTGATAGGATATAACAGAGTGCTGTGGGGGGCTTTGATAGGATATAACAGAGTGCTGTGGGGGGGGCTTTGATAGGATATAACAGTGCTGTAGGGGCTTTGATAGGATATAACAGAGTGCTGTGGGGGGGGGGGGCTTTGATAGGATATAACAGAGTGCTGTGGGGGGGGGGGGGGGGCTTTGATAGGATATAACAGAGTGCTGTGGGGGGGGGGGGGGGCTTTGATAGGATATAACAGAGGGCTGTGGGGGGGCTTTGATAGGATATAACAGAGTGCTGTGGGGGGCTTTGATAGGATATAACAGAGTGCTGTGGGGGGGGGCTTTGATAGATTATAACAGAGTGCTGTGGGGGGGGGCTTTGATAGGATATAACAGAGTGCTGTGGGGGGCTTTGATAGGATATAACAGAGTGCTGTGGGGGGGGGGGGGGGGCTTTGATAGGATATAACAGAGTGCTGTGGGGGCTTTGATAGGATATAACAGAGTGCTGTGGGGGGGGCTTTGATAGGATATAACAGAGTGCTGTGGGGGGGCTTTGATAGGATATAACAGAGGCTGTGTAAAATTTGATAGGATATAACAGAGTGCTGTGGGGGGCTTTGATAGGATATAACAGAGTGCTGTGGGGGGGGGGCTTTGATAGGATATAACAGAGTGCTGTGTAAAATTTGATAGGATATAACAGAGTGCTGTGGGGGGGGGGGATAGGATATAACAGAGTGCTGTGGGGGGGGGCTTTGATAGGATATAACAGAGTGCTGTAGGATAGAGGGGCTTTGATAGGATATAACAGAGTGCTGTGGGGGGGGGCTTTGATAGGATATAACAGAGGGCTGGGGGGTGGGGGGGGGGGCTTTGATAGGATATAACAGAGGGCTGTGGGGGGCTTTGATAGGATTATAACAGAGTGCTGTAAAAATTGATAGGATATAACAGAGTGCTGTGGGGGGGGGGGGGGGGGCCTTTGATAGGATATAACAGAGGGCTGTGGGGGCTTTGATAGGATATAACAGAGTGCTGTGGGGGGGGGCTTTGATAGGATATAACAGAGTGCTGTGGGCTTTGATAGGATATAACAGAGTGCTGTGGGGGGGGGCTTTGATAGGATATAACAGAGTGCTGTAGGATATAACAGAGGCTTTGATAGGATATAACAGAGTGCTGTCGGGGGGCTTTGATAGGATATAACAGAGTGCTGTAAATTTGATAGGATATAACAGAGTGCTGTGGGGGGCTTTGATAGGATATAACAGAGTGCTGTGGGGGGGGGGGGGGAGCTTTGATAGGATATAACAGAGTGCTGTGTGGGGGGGCTTTGATAGGATATAACAGAGTGCTGTGGAATTTGATAGGATATAACAGAGTGCTGTGGGGGGGGCTTTGATAGGATATAACAGAGTGCTGTGGGGAATTTGATAGGATATAACAGAGTGCTGTGGGGGGGCTTTGATAGGATATAACAGAGTGCTGTGGGGGGCTTTGATAGGATATAACAGAGTGCTGTGGGGGGGGCTTTGATAGGATATAACAGAGTGCTGTGGGGGGGGCTTTGATAGGATATAACAGAGTGCTGTGGGGGGCTTTGATAGGATATAACAGAGTGCTGTAAAATTTGGGATTACAACAGGGTTTTGATAGGATATAACAGAGTGCTGTGGGGGGGGGGGGGATAGGATATAACAGAGTGATGTGGGGGGGGGGGGGGGCTTTGATAGGATATAACAGAGTGCTGTGGGGGCTTTGATAGGATATAACAGAGTGCTGTAAAATTTGATAGGATATAACAGAGTGCTGTAAAATTTGATAGGATATAACAGAGTGATGTAAAAGCTTTGATAGGATACAACAGAGTGCTGTGGGGGGGGGGGGGGCTTGATAGGATTACAACAGAGTGCTGTAAAATTTGATAGGATATAACAGAGTGATGTGGGGGCTTTGATAGGATATAACAGAGTGATGTGGGGAAAATTTGATAGATATAACAGAGTGCTGTGGGAAATTTGATAGGATATAACAGAGTGATGTGGGGGGGGCTTTGATAGGATATAACAGAGTGCTGTAAAATTTGATAGATATAACAGAGTGCTGTGGAATTTGATAGGATATAACAGAGTGCTGTGGGGGAGGGCTTTGATAGGATATAACAGAGTGCTGTGGGGGGGGAGCTTTGATAGGATATAACAGAGTGCTGCTGTGGGGGCTTTGATAGGATATAACAGAGTGCTGTGGGGGGGGGCTTTGATAGGATATAACAGAGTGCTGTGGGGGGCTTTGATAGGATATAACAGAGTGCTGTGGGGAGGGCTTTGATAGGATATAACAGAGTGCTGTAAAATTTGATAGGATATAACAGAGTGCTGTGGGGCTTTGATAGGATATAACAGAGTGCTGTGGGGGGGGGGGGGCTTTGATAGGATATAACAGAGTGCTGTGTGGGGGGGGGGCTTTGATAGGATATAACAGAGTGCTGTAAAATTTGATAGGATATAACAGAGTGCTGTAGGGGAGCTTTGATAGGATATAACAGAGTGCTGTGGGGGGGGGGCTTTGATAGGATATAACAGAGTGCTGTGGGGGCTTTGATAGGATATAACAGAGTGCTGTGTGGGAAAGGGCTTTGATAGGATATAACAGAGTGCTGTAAAATTTTGATAGGATATAACAGAGTGCTGTGGAGGCTTTGATAGGATATAACAGAGTGCTGTAAAATTTTTGATAGGATATAACAGAGTGCTGTGGGAGGGGCTTTGATAGGATATAACAGAGTGCTGTGGGAGGGGGGGGCTTTGATAGGATATAACAGAGTGCTGTAGGGGGCTTTGATAGGATATAACAGAGTGCTGTGGGGGGGCTTTGATAGGATATAACAGAGTGCTGTGGGGGGCTTTGATAGGATATAACAGAGTGCTGTGGGGGCTTTGATAGGATATAACAGAGTGATGTGGAGAGGCTTTGATAGGATATAACAGAGTGATGTGGGGGGGCTTTGATAGGATATAACAGAGTGCTGTGGGGGCTTTGATAGGATATAACAGAGTGCTGTGGGGGAATTTGATAGGATATAACAGAGTGCTGTGGGGGCTTTGATAGGATATAACAGAGTGCTGTAAAATTTGATAGGATATAACAGAGTGCTGTGGGGGGGGCTTTGATAGGATATAACAGAGTGCTGTGGGGGGGGCTTTGATAGGATATAACAGAGTGCTGTGGGGGGAGCTTTGATAGGATATAACAGAGTGCTGTGGGGGGGGGGGGGGGGGGCTTTGATAGGATATAACAGAGTGCTGTGGGGGGCTTTGATAGGATATAACAGAGTGCTGTGGGGGGATATAACAGAGTGCTGGGGGCTTTGATAGGATATAACAGAGTGCTGTGGGGGGGGGGGGGCTTTGATAGGATATAACAGAGTGCTGTGGGGGGGGGGCTTTGATAGGATATAACAGAGTGCTGTGGGGGGGGGGGCTTTGATAGGATATAACAGAGTGCTGTGGGGGCTTTGATAGGATATAACAGAGTGCTGTGGGGGCTTTGATAGGATATAACAGAGTGCTGTGGGGGGGGGCTTTGATAGGATATAACAGAGTGCTGTGGGGGGCTTTGATAGGATATAACAGAGTGCTGTGGGGGGGGGGGCTTTGATAGGATATAACAGAGTGCTGTAGGGGGCTTTGATAGGATATAACAGAGTGCTGTGGGGGGGCTTTGATAGGATATAACAGAGTGCTGTGGGGGGCCTTTGATAGGATATAACAGAGTGCTGTGGGGGGGGGGGCTTTGATAGGATATAACAGAGTGCTGTGGGGGGGGGCTTTGATAGGATATAACAGAGTGCTGTAAAATTTGATAGGATATAACAGAGTGCTGTGGGGGGGGGGGGGCATTAGGATATAACAGAGTGCTGGGGGGGCTTGATAGGATATAACAGAGTGCTGTGGGGGGGGGGGCTTTGATAGGATATAACAGAGTGCTGTGGGGGGGGGCTTTGATAGGATATAACAGAGTGCTGTGGGGGGAGCTTTGATAGGATATAACAGAGTGCTGTGGGGGGGGGGGGCTTTGATAGGATATAACAGAGTGCTGTGGGGGGGGGGGCTTTGATAGGATATAACAGAGTGCTGTGGGGGGGCTTTGATAGGATATAACAGAGTGCTGTGGGGGGGCTTTGATAGGATATAACAGAGTGCTGTTGATTGATAGGATATAACAGAGTGCTGTGGGGGGGGGGGCTTTGATAGGATATAACAGAGTGCTGTGGGGGGGGGGCTTTGATAGGATATAACAGAGTGCTGCTGTGGAGTATAAACAGAACATGTAGGATATAACAGGCTTTGATAGGATATAACAGAGTGCTGTGGGGGGGGGGGGGGGGGGGGCTTTGATAGGATATAACAGAGTGCTGTGGGGGGGGGGGGGGGGGGCTTTGATAGGATATAACAGAGTGATGTGGGGGGGCTTTGATAGGATATAACAGAGTGATGTGGGGGGCTTTGATAGGATATAACAGAGTGCTGTGGGGACAGGGGGATGACGGATTTGAGTGCTGTACAAACATATTGGGATTAACAGAGGGCTGTGGGGGGGGGCTTTGATAGGATATAACAGAGTGCTGTTTAGAACACAATACTTTTTGATAGGATATAACAGAGTGCTGTGGGGGGGGGCTTTGATAGGATATAACAGAGTGCTGTGGGGGGGGGCTTTGATAGGATATAACAGAGTGCTGTGGGGGGGCTTTGATAGGATATAACAGAGTGATGTGTAAAAGCTTTGATAGGATATAACAGAGTGATGTGGGGGGGGGCTTTGATAGGATATAACAGAGTGCTGTGGGGGGGGGGGGCTTTGATAGGATATAACAGAGTGCTGTGGGGGGGGGGGGGCTTTGATAGGATATAACAGAGCTGTGGGGGGGCTTTGATAGGATATAACAGAGTGCTGTGGGGGCTTTGATAGGATATAACAGAGTGCTGTGGGGGGGGCTTTGATAGGATATAACAGAGTGCTGATTTATAGGATATAACAGAGTGCTGTAAACTTTGATAGGATATAACAGAGTGTGGGGGCTTTGATAGGATATAACAGAGTGCTGTAGGGGGGCTTTGATAGGATATAACAGAGTGCTGTGGGGGGGGCTTTGATAGGATATAACAGAGTGCTGTGGATTTGATAGGATATAACAGAGTGCTGTGGGGGGGGCTTTGATAGGATATAACAGAGTGCTGTTTGAAGGGGGGCTTTGATAGGATATAACAGAGTGATGTGGGGGGCTTTGATAGGTATAACATGTTAGTGCTGTGGGGGGGGGGGGGCTTTGATAGGATATAACAGAGTGCTGTGGGGGGGGCTTTGATAGGATATAACAGTCACCCAAAGTGCTGTGGGGAAGGGCTTTGGGGTTATAGTTATAACAGAGTGCTGTGGGGGGGTCTTTGATAGTGAACATATAACAGAGTGCTGTGGGGGGGCTTTGATAGGATATAACAGAGTGCTGTGGGGGTTTGATAGAATATTTCAGAGTGGGGAGGGCTTTGATAGGATATAACAGATAGGAATAGGCTAGTTTACCAGGTCTTTGATAGAATATAACAGAGTGCTGTGGGGGGGGCTTTGATAGGATATAACAGAGTGCTGTGGGGCATCAAACAGTCACCTAAACGGGTTTGATAGAATATAACAGAGTGCTGTGCTTTGATAGAACATAACAGAGTGCTGTGGGGGCTTTGATAGAATATAACAGAGGGCTGTGGGGGGGCTTTGATAGAATATAACATGTTAGTGGAACAGTTTGATAGAATATAACAGAGGGCTGTGGGGGGCTTTGATAGAATATAACAGAGGGCTGTGGGGGGGGGCTTTGATAGAATATAACAGAGTGCTGTGGGGTTATAGGATAGGGAATAGGCTTTGATAGAAACAGTATAACAGAGGGCTGTGGGGGGAAGTTATTTCTTTGATAGAATATAACAGAGGGGAATAGGCTGTTTACCAGGGGGTTAGTGGAACTTTGATAGAATATAACAGAGTGATGTGGGGGCTTTGATAGAATATAACAGAGTGCTGTGGGGGGGCTTTGATAGAATATAACAGAGTGCTGTGGCTTAGCTGGCTGGCTTAGATAACTATATACCAGTAACATCGGTTTACTTTAATGTAGCTGTAAGAATTGGTGTTGATAGCTGCTGTCTGTCTCCTGCAGTCACAGAACATTAGCAGGCTAGTTAGCAACATTGCAAGCTATTTATTAAAAAATACATTCACATCGCATTTGCTTGTAAACTGTCTGAAAGCAGTAGTCATGAGTAGTCATGACAACAGTCACCCAAACGATTTGGTTTGAAGTTATTTCTGTTGGGGTTATAGTTAATAACATGATAGGGAATAGGCTAGTTTACCAGGTCCTCTATGTTAGTGGAACAGTGTAACTTTAGACCGTCCCTCGCCCCATACCCGGGCGCGAACCAGGGACCCTCTGCACACATCAACAACAGTCACCCAAACGATTTGGTTTGAAGTTATTTCTGTTGGGGTTATAGTTAATAACATGATAGGGAATAGGCTAGTTTACCAGGTCCTCTATGTTAGTGGAACAGTGTAACTTTAGACCGTCCCCTCGCCCCCATACCCGGCGCGAACCAGGGACCCTCTGCACACATCAACAACAGTCACCCAAACGATTTGGTTTGAAGTTATTTCTGTTGGGGTTATAATTAATAACATGATAGGGAATAGGCTAGTTTACCAGGTCCTCTATGTTAGTGGAACAGTGTAACTTTAGACCGTCCCTCGCCCCATACCCGGCGCGAACCAGGGACCCTCTGCACACATCAACAACAGTCACCCAAACGATTTGGTTTGAAGTTATTTCTGTTGGGGTTATAGTTAATAACATGATAGGGAATAGGCTAGTTTACCAGGTCCTCTATGTTAGTGGAACAGTGTAACTTTAGACCGTCCCTCGCCCCATACCCGGCGCGAACCAGGGACCCTCTGCACATCAACAACAGTCACCCAAACGATTTGGTTTGAAGTTATTTCTGTTGGGGTTATAGTTAATAACATGATAGGGAATAGGCTAGTTTACCAGGTCCTCTATGTTAGTGGAACAGTGTAACTTTAGACCCGTCCAGGGACCCTCGCCCCATACCCGGGTTTGCGAACCAGGACCCTCTGCACACATCAACAACAGTCACCCAAACGATTTGGTTTGAAGTTATTTCTGTTGGGGTTATAGTTAATAACATGATAGGGAATAGGCTATTTACCAGGTCTGAATAGGCTAGTTTACCAGGTCCTCTATGTTAGTGGAACAGTGTAACTTTAGACCGTCCCCTCGCCCCATACCCAGGCGCGAACCAGGGACCCTCTGCACACATCAACAACAGTCACCCACGAAGCATCGTTACCCATCTCTCCACAAAACCACTACTTCAAGGTCTCAGAGCAAGTGACGTCACCGATTGAAACTAAGCTACCCGTTTCACATCCGTTACACTAGTAAAAAAAACGCTGCAAACCAGTTTTCCTGCAATACTTCCGCATTATGATCGGATTGATGTAATAACTAGAAAAATAGACACACGTGAGGAGTAACTTGGCATTGGGACTTTTGATGCATATTACTAATGAAACCCCACGTGGTTACGTTTATGCTACCTACCCCTTTCAACCCCCCCACTTGTCCCAGACCATGTGCTGTGCCCGAGGTCAGGGATTTACAAGACTATTTATAATATGCTACAGCAGATCCGATTTCATATTGGGGAAAACGAATTGATTGGAGTTAGAGTTAAACTGACAACAATACTGCTACTTTCTCTCTCTCTCTCTCTCTCTCTCTCTCTCTCTCTCTCTCTCTCTCTCTCAGGCACAGTACCTGTAGTTAAATAATTACAGATATTGTTAATTTCCTTTTTCTTCGAGTGCTGGATTTTCACCCACAGCGGCCAATCCACCATTCATTCTGATCTGAACTACTCCAACCCTCCGATGTCCACAGATATCTGTGGCCAACAGATGCATATCTGTATTCCCAGTCATGTACAATCTATCGATTAGGGCCTAATGAATTTATTTAAAATTGACAGATTTACTCAAATGAACTGTAACTCTGTAAAATCTATTAAATTGTTGCATGTCGCGTTTGTATTTTTTGTTCTGTATACTTGGTTTTGTTCACCAGCTTCAAAAAACAATATGGTTGGTTATTGAAAATATATTTCAGTGGTTTAGATGGTACAAAGATTCTCTATACTGTGCGTGCTTCTTTTGTCACATAAACTGAAATTAGGTAAACTATTATATTTTTTTGCAAACAAGGAAATGGCGGAGCGATTTATGCATATGGCCACCAACTTTCAGCATGCGACTTCACAGTGAAATGGTTGCTTACGAACCTTCCTAACGAGTTTAAAAATAACAAATACATTATTTTCACGTACAAAAACAGCACAAATGTCAATAGCATTTCGCTACACCCGCAATAATAGTGTATGTTACCCATAGCATTTGTTTTGACCGTTAAACGGGTGCTGTGTAAAAGCAGGAAGTTGGCTACAAAGACCCCTGGTCTTAAATGTATATAAACCGACCTTATTCATTGTAGATTCTTCCGTTATTGTCGATTACAGAGATCCTGCGAAGTTAACCAGATGGGAATATTTACGTCTAGTCTACTGATATTGTAGATTAGGGAGGTAGAGGTCTGAGACGTTATATTTCAACACGTGGCTCTCTGCCCAAAATCACAAGACAAAAGAGCCGAGGCTCCACCTTCACTTCCGGTGTTGTGCAGAAAAGCCTCCCCCCTGCCAGAATTCTGCGCACTCAAATCTTCATTCAATCTTCATTCAATTCTTCACTTCATTCAAATCTTCATTCAAATCTTCATTCAATTCTTCATTCAAATCTTCATTCAATTCTTCATTCAATTCTTCATTCAATTCTTCATTCAATTCTTCATTGCTGCGACTTGCTTTTCTTTGCTCTTCACTCCGTTGTCAGTTCAGCCTCCATTTCACTGATCTTAGAAGCAGAAATAATTGTACATGTGTGTTCTTCAAGGCAGCTGTCAGTGATCACTGTGTTTCATGTTATTTGATTTGTTATTTGAGTATTGGTGTCGATTGTCTTTTCAAATATGGACAAAGATGTTAACATCATGAGAGAAACAGCAGAAATATGTTCAATTTAATATAATTGTATATAAAAAAATTATATGGATCTTTCAAGGTTTATCTTTGATCCACATTCTGACTAGATGGCCACTAAAATACAGGAATTTCGGTCGGCAAGAAAACCCCCTTCTAATTTCCTTAATTCTGTCACTAGAGTCAAATACTTTATACAGAACAAAATTCATGTCAGGATAGACAACCGAAATGAATACTTAATGTATGTGTGTTATATTAAACAGAGGAGGGAGTAAAATGTAGGAAAGCAATACACTTTTCAGAACAACTACTAGTCGAATAAGACACGGGAGAAATGACGACTTTTGGCAAAGATATTTATTTATAGATTAATACGCTTGAAACAAATAGCCAAACCGAAAACTGCAGACATTACTAGTGAAATCAAAATGACATTAAAAAAATGAAATGCAGCCTAACGTGATGAGAAATCTCAACGAGCAAGTAAATCGATGAAGAATTGAGTGCTTGCGCGTTTACGCGAAGGGGGATTCTGGCAGGGGGGAGCTATTCGGCACAGCACCTGTTTAACTGAAACATTGGAAATACAAATACTACTCCAGTCGTTGGTGGCCTTCTGATTTTAGTCGCTCATTTTCTAAAGTTAAGGCAGTTTCTTTGGACCCCGAAAGGTTGGAGTTTGAGCCCCGCAAGGTTGGAGTTTGGGCCCCGCAAAGTTGGAGTTTGGGCCCCGCAAGGTTGGAGTTTGAGCCCGCAAGGTTGGAGTTTGGGCCCGCAAGGTTGGAGTTTGGGCCCCGCAAGGTTGGAGTTTGGGCCCCGCAAGGTTGGAGTTTGGGCCCCGCTCTAAAATAAAATCCAATATTTCAGCCAGTCAGCCATCTCACAAACGGATCGCTGTCCATCGTGTTGAAATAGTGACGTGTCTAATTGGCTGCATGCCTAATTAATCGATGATAGAGTTTCTGGGTATGTATAGCTTTTCGTTATACTTTCATTATCATGATTTATCTCGAGCTACAGTGCCCTCAGAATGTATTCATACCCCTTGACTTATTCCACATTTTGTTGTGAAACAGCCTGAATTCAAAATGGATTTTAATATATATATATATATATATTTCTTTATCTACCAATAGGTGCCCTTATTTGCGAGGCATTGGAAAACTTCCCTGGTCTTTGTGGTTGAATCTGTGTTTGAAATTCACTTCTCGACCGTACAGATAATTGTACAGTATATCTGGGGTACGGAGATGAGGTCGTCATATTAAACACTATCATTGCACACAGAGTGAGTCCATGCAACTAATTATGTGTGACTTGTTAAAAAGCACATGTCTACTCCTGAACTTATTTAGGCTCCTTGCCATAACAAATGGGTTGAATACTTATAAACTCAAGACATTTCAGCTTTTCATTTTGAATTCATTTGAAAACATTGAAAACATTTAAAACCGTTGAAAACATGATTCCACTTTGACATTGTGTGGTAGTGTGTGTATGCAGTGGTGTAATGTACTTCAGTAAAAATGAAGTAGTTGTTTGGGGTATCTGTACTTTACCATTTATATTTTTGCCAACTTTTAATTTTACTTCACTTACATTCCTAAAGACAATAATGTACTTTTTTTACTCCATACATTTCCCTGACACCCAAAAGTACTTGTTACATTATGACAGGAAAATGGTCAAATTCACACACTTATCAAGAGAACATCCCATGTCATCCCTACTGCCTCTGCTCTGGAGGACTCACTAAACAGAGAACATCCCTGGTCATCTCTACTGCCTCTGATCTGGAGGACTCACTAAACAGAGAACATCCCTGGTCATCTCTACTGCCTCTGATCTGGAGGACTCACTAAACAGAGAACATCCCTGGTCATCTCTACTGCCTCTGATCTGGAGGACTCACTAAACAGAGAACATCCCTGGTCATCTCTACTGCCTCTGATCTGGAGGACTCACTAAACAGAGAACATCCCTGGTCATCTCTACTGCCTCTGATCTGGAGGACTCACTAAACAGAGAACATCCCTGGTCATCCCTACTGCCTCTGATCTGGAGGACTCACTAAACAGAGAACATCCCTGGTCATCTCTACTGCCTCTGATCTGGAGGACTCACTAAACAGAGAACATCCCTGGTCATCTCTACTGCCTCTGATCTGGAGGACTCACTAAACAGAGAACATCCCTGGTCATCTCTACTGCCTCTGCTCAGGCGGACTCACTTAACACAAACGCTTCATCTGTAAAGGATGTCTGAGTGTTGGAGAGTGACCCTGGCTACAGGTAAATGATGTCTGAGTGTTGGAGTGTGACCCTGGCTACAGGTAAATGATGTCTGAGTGTTGGAGTGTGACCCTGGCTACAGGTAAATGATGTCTGAGTGTTGGAGTGTGACCCTGGCTACAGGTAAATGATGTCTGAGTGTTGGAGTGTGACCCTGGCTACAGGTAAATGATGTCTGAGTGTTGGAGTGTGACCCTGGCTACAGGTAAATGATGTCTGAGTGTTGGAGTGTGACCCTGGCTACAGGTAAATGATGTCTGAGTGTTGGAGTGTGACCCTGGCTACAGGTAAATGATGTCTGAGTGTTGGAGTGTGACCCTGGCTACAGGTAAATGATGTCTGAGTGTTGGAGTGTGACCCTGGCTACAGGTAAATGATGTCTGAGTGTTGGAGTGTGACCCTGGCTACAGGTAAATGATGTCTGAGTGTTGGAGTGTGACCTGGCTACAGGTAAATGATGTCTGAGTGTTGGAGTGTGACCCTGGCTACAGGTAAATGATGTCTGAGTGTTGGAGTGTGACCCTGGCTACAGGTAAATGATGTCTGAGTGTTGGAGTGTGACCCTGGCTACAGGTAAATGATGTCTGAGTGTTGGAGTGTGACCCTGGCTACAGGTAAATGATGTCTGAGTGTTGGAGTGTGACCCTGGCTACAGGTAAATGATGTCTGAGTGTTGGAGTGTGACCCTGGCTACAGGTAAATGATGTCTGAGTGTTGGAGTGTGACCCTGGCTACAGGTAAATGATGTCTGAGTGTTGGAGTGTGACCCTGGCTACAGGTAAATGATGTCTGAGTGTTGGAGTGTGACCCTGGCTACAGGTAAATGATGTCTGAGTGTTGGAGTGTGACCCTGGCTACAGGTAAATGATGTCTGAGTGTTGGAGTGTGACCCTGGCTACAGGTAAATGATGTCTGAGTGTTGGAGTGTGACCCTGGCTACAGGTAAATGATGTCTGAGTGTTGGAGTGTGACCCTGGCTACAGGTAAATGATGTCTGAGTGTTGGAGTGTGACCCTGGCTACAGGTAAATGATGTTTGAGTGTTGGAGTGTGACCCTGGCTACAGGTAAATGATGTCTGAAGTGTGACCCTGGCTAAAAATACTGATTGTGCCCTGGCTACAGGTTTGTCTGAGTTTGGAGTGTGACCCTTAAGGTAAATTAATTTCAAAGTGTTGGTGTGACCCTTTACTTCTGATACTGTGTACATGTAAAACCAGATACTTTTAGACTTTGTGACCCTGGCTACAGGTAAATGATGTTACTGGGAGTGTGACTTTCTACAGGTTACTTGAGTCTGATTTTGTGATTACAGGTAAATCTTTGACTTTTACTCTAAGTATGACAATCTGAGTACTTTTTTAGACTACAGGTAAATGTCTGAGTGTTGGATGTGACCCTCTGGTAAATGATGTGTACACCAGTGACAAAAAAAGTCCCTGGCTACATGTAATCAATTTGAACTTCAGTTATTTTTTTGGAGTGTGACCTTATATAACTAGTCAAGCCAAAAATTGTTATTTTACAAAAACCCTTGCAAACCCGATGTCTGGACTAATTGTGTGACACCTGGGACCCAATCATGTCAGCCTGGAATCGAACCAGTGCTACAGGTACTGAGATGCAGTGCCTTAGACCGATGCTGAGTGTTCGAGGTGAGCTACAAAATGATGTCTGAGTGTTGGAGCGACCCTGGCTACAGGTAAATGATGTCTGAACCGCGCCTCCGAAGAAATGACTCTGAGCCTTAATCCAGCGCTACTTGATGTCTGACCGCTGGAGCCACGCTACCGATACATGATCATTTGGGTTAAACATAATCTGATATCCCTGAAAACCGGAAATGTCTTTTGGAGTGTGACCCTGGCTTTTCTTTTGGAGTTGAACTACAGGTAAATGATGTCTGAGTGTTGGAGTTGTGGCTACAGGTAAAAAAGTAGTGTGGTAAAAAAACGTACTGAAATGATTTGTTATGATATTGTTTGATGTCAGAGCCATCTGTGACCCTTACAGGTAAATGCAGCCAGCAGATGGCTACGTGAGGAGGTCTGCTGTACCCTGGAGAAAGAAGCTCTGGGGCTGAACATTGACTTAAAAGAGTCTGAGGTTATCACAGTGAAAGGAAATGATGTCTTGTCAGAATGAAAAAGGAGAAAGAGTCTGAGTGCTATCACATTGAAAGAAGAGTCTGATGAAACTTTAGGTAAATGAATGAGGAAGAGGGGATACAGGTAAATGATGTCACAGTGGAAGAGGGGATACAGGCTGATGTCAGTGGAAGAGGGGATACAGGCTGATGTCTGAGTGGAAGAGGAGATACAGGCTGTCACAGTGGAAGAGGGATGGGGATACAGGCTGTCACAGTGGAAGAGTGTTGGATACAGGCTGTCACAGTGGAAGAGGGGATACAGGCTGTCACAGTGGAAGAGGGGATACAGGCTGTCACAGTGGAAGAGGGGATACAGGCTGTCACAGTGGAAGAGGAAGAGGGATACAGGCTGTCACAGTGGAAGAGGGGGGATACAGGCTGTCACAGTGGAAGAGGAGATACAGGCTGTCACAGTGGAAGAGGAAGAGGGGATACAGGCTGTCACAGTGGAAGAGGGGATACAGGCTGTCACAGTGGAAGAGGGGATATAGGCTGTCACAGAGAAAGAGGAGTGTTGATGGACAGGCTGTCACAGAGGAAGAGGGGATACAGGCTGTCACAGTGGAAGAGGAAGTCTGAGGGGATACAGGCTGTCACAGTGGAAGAGGGGATACAGGCTGTCACAGAGGAAGAGGGGATATAGGCTGTCACAGAGGAAGAGGAAGAGGGGATACAGGCTGTCACAGAGGAAGAGGAAGAGTGTTGGATACAGGCTGTCACAGAGGAAGAGGGGATACAGGCTGTCACAGAGGAAGAGGGTGATACAGGCTGTCACAGAGGAAGAGGGATACAGGCTGTCACAGAGGAAGAGGGGATACAGGCTGTCACAGAGGAAGAGGGGTTACAGGCTGTCACAGAGGAAGAGGGGATACAGGCTGTCACAGAGGAAGAGGGTGTTGGATACAGGCTGTCACAGAGGAAGAGGGGATACAGGCTGTCACAGAGGAAGAGGGGATACAGGCTGTCACAGAGGAAGAGGGGATGGAGGCTGACACAGAGGAAGAGGGGATACAGGCTGTCACAGAGGAAGAGGGGATACAGGCTGTCACAGTGGAAGAGGAAGAGGGATACAGGCTGTCACAGTGGAAGAGGAAGAGGGATACAGGCTGTCACAGTGGAAGAGGAAGAGGGGATACAGGCTGTCACAGTGGAAGAGGAAGAGGGGATACAGGCTGTCACAGTGGAAGAGGAAGAGGGGATACAGGCTGTCACAGTGGAAGAGGAAGAGGGGATACAGGCTGTCACAGAGGAAGAGGGGATACAGGCTGTCACAGAGGAAGAGGGGATACAGGCTGTCACAGAGGAAGAGGAAGAGGGGATACAGGCTGTCACAGTGGAAGAGGAAGAGGAAGAGGGGATACAGGCTGTCACAGTGGAAGAGGAAGAGGGGATACAGTCTTTCACAGAGGAAGAGGGGATACAGTCTTTCACAGAGGAAGAGGAAGAGGGGATACAGGCTGTCACAGCGGAAGAGGAAGAGGGGATACAGGCTGTCACAGTGGAAGAGGAAGAGGGGATACAGGCTGTCACAGTGGAAGAGGAAGAGGGGATACAGGCTGTCACAGAGGAAGAGGAAGAGGGATACAGGCTGTCACAGAGGAAGAGGAGGAGGAGATACAGGCTGTCACAGTGGAAGAGGAAGAGGGGATACAGGCTGTCACAGTGGAAGAGGAAGAGGGGATACAGGCTGTCACAGTGGAAGAGCAAGAGGGGATACAGGCTGTCACAGTGGAAGAGGAAGAGGGGATACAGGCTGTCACAGTGAAAGAGGAAGAGGGGATACAGGCTGTCACAGTGGAAGAGGAAGAGGGGATACAGGCTGTCACAGAGGAAGAGGAAGAGGGGATACAGGCTGTCACAGTGGAAGAGGAAGAGGGGATACAGGCTGTCACAGTGGAAGAGGAAGAGGGGATACAGTCTTTCACAGAGGAAGAGGAAGAGGGGATACAGGCTGTCACAGTGGAAGAGGAAGTGGGGATACAGGCTGTCACAGAGGAAGAGGGATACAGGCTGTCACAGTGAAAGAGGAAGAGGGGATAGAGTCTTTCACAGTGGAAGAGGAGGTAGAAGCTTTCAGAATGAAAAAGCAGGAAGAGGAGGCTGTTTCAGTGAAAGACAAACCTTTTGGGGAGGAGGAAGAGGAGGCTGTCTCAATAAAAGAGAAGGTTGAAGCCGTTCTGGGAGTGAAAGAGGAGGAGACAGAAGATCTTATTAACACCAGTGAGTATTATCTTAAAAACAACTCAGCAGTTGTTGAACTAGGCTACGGTGTGGTTTTAAAGGGGCATTCTACTGAAGTTATGCTCTCAAATATGTTGTTCAGTACTGGAGGAATTGATAAAGGGGCAGTCTGCGATTGGTACATACATTTTTTTACTTTTAAATGATTGATACTTTATTGTCCATTTACATCTAAATGTATTTAGTTTAGTCAGCGGGTAAACATCATTCCACACTGGGTGCTGGTCTCTCAGCTTACTTTCTCAAAGGAAGAGACATTTAGCATTTTTCTGGATAGGCCAGAGAATGTGACACGTCCCTCCCTATGTAAATGTGACACGTCCCTCCCTATGTAAATGTGACACGTCCCTCCCTATGTAAATGTGACACGTCCCTCCCTATGTAAATGTGACACGTCCCTCCCTATGTAAATGTGACACGTCCCTCCCTATGTAAATGTGACACGTCCCTCCCTATGTAAATGTGACACGTCCCTCCCTATGTAAATGTGGGGTGTGAAACCTGAGCAGTTCAGGCCAGCTCCATTCAGAAAGTGGAAACAGAGAGCTGACTGATGGGTCATTATTAACCAACAATGCCCTAAGTAAATGTGACACGTAAGAAAATATTTAAAATAAAGGGTCCCTCCCTATTTTAGTAAATGCCACTCTGACATTGCCCTCCTAATATTTATATGTGACTTAATTCCATCCTTTTACTAAGATTTGTGTGTATTGTTGTGAATTGTTAGACACTGTTGACACAAGCATTTAGTTAGATACCCACTCCACAAGCATTTGTAAATGTGACACGTCCCTCCACTATGGAAATAGGAACACCCTCATTTAAATGTGATACTACCTGCAAATGTTCACAAGCCAGATACTCCATGTCAGAGAGTCTCCCTATGAAACAAGCATTTAGAGATACTACTGACTGTTGGAGCTCCCTAGAAATGTGCATTATTAGACACTACTGCACTGTTGACACAAGCATTTAGTTAGATACTACTCCACTGTAAATGTGGAAATGAAGTAAATGACACTTAAGAATAGGAACACAAGCATTTATTAGATACTACTGCAACACGCTATGAAATGTGACACGTCCCTTTAGTTAATGATACTACTTCCCTATGTAAATGCACTGTTGGAGGTAAATGTGGGACAAGCATTTAGTTAGACACTACTGCACTCAGCTAGGAACACAACATGACATTGCTCGTCCTACTGATGTTAGCTATATTTCATTAATTCCATCCTTTTGCACTTTGGAGCTAGAAATGAAGTTTAGTTAGATAAATGTTGGAGCTTTACAAAGCATTTAGTTAATACTACTGGTTGGAGCTAGAAACACAAGCATTTAGGTGACACTATTGTTAGACAAGCATTTACTACTGCACTGTTGGAGCTAGAAACACAAGCATTTAGTTAGATACTACTTCACTGTTGGAGCTAGGAACACAAGCATTTAGTTAGATACTACTGCACTGTTGGAGCTAGGAACACAAGCATTTAGTTAGATACTACTGCACTGTTGGAGCTAGGAACACAAGCATTTAGTTAGACACTACTGCACTGTTGGAGCTAGGAACACAAGCATTTAGTTAGACACTACTGCACTGTTGAGCTAGGAACACAAGCATTTAGTTAGATACTACTGCACTGTTGGAGCTAGGAACACAAGCATTTAGTTAGATACTACTGCACTGTTGGAGCTAGGAACACAAGCATTTAGTTAGATACTACTGCACTGTTGGAGCTAGAAACACAAGCATTTAGTTAGACACTACTGCACTGTTGGAGCTAGGAACACAAGCATTTAGTTAGATACTACTGCACTGTTGGAGCTAGGAACACAAGCATTTAGTTAGACACTACTGCACTGTTGGAGCTAGGAACACAAGCATTTAGTTAGATACTACTGCACTGTTGGAGCTAGGAACACAAGCATTTAGTTAGATACTACTGCACTGTTGGAGCTAGAAACACAAGCATTTAGTTAGACACTACTGCACTGTTGGAGCTAGGAACACAAGCATTTAGTTAGATACTACTGCACTGTTGGAGCTAGGAACACAAGCATTTAGTTAGACACTACTGCACTGTTGGAGCTAGGAACACAAGCATTTAGTTAGATACTACTGCACTGTTGGAGCTAGGAACACAAGCATTTAGTTAGATACTACTGCACTGTTGGAGCTAGAAACACAAGCATTTAGTTAGACACTACTGCACTGTTGGAGCTAGGAACACAAGCATTTAGTTAGATACTACTGCACTGTTGGAGCTAGAAACACAAGCATTTAGTTAGATACTACTGCACTGTTGGAGCTAGGAACACAAGCATTTAGTTAGATACTACTGCACTGTTGGAGCTAGGAACACAAGCATTTAGTTAGATACTACTGCACTGTTGGAGCTAGGAACACAAGCATTTAGTTAGACACTACTGCACTGTTGGAGCTAGGAACACAAGCATTTAGTTAGACACTACTGCACTGTTGGAGCTAGGAACACAAGCATTTAGTTAGATACTACTGCACTGTTGGAGCTAGGAACACAAGCATTTAGTTAGATACTACTGCACTGTTGGAGCTAGGAACACAAGCATTTAGTTAGATACTACTGCACTGTTGGAGCTAGGAACACAAGCATTTAGTTAGACACTACTGCACTGTTGGAGCTAGGAACACAAGCATTTAGTTAGATACTACTGCACTGTTGGAGCTAGGAACACAAGCATTTAGTTAGACACTACTGCACTGTTGGAGCTAGGAACACAAGCATTTAGTTAGATACTACTGCACTGTTGGAGCTAGAAACACAAGCATTTAGTTAGATACTACTGCACTGTTGGAGCTAGGAACACAAGCATTTAGTTAGATACTACTGCACTGTTGGAGCTAGGAACACAAGCATTTAGTTAGATACTACTGCACTGTTGGAGCTAGGAACACAAGCATTTAGTTAGACACTACTGCACTGTTGGAGCTAGGAACACAAGCATTTAGTTAGACACTACTGCACTGTTGGAGCTAGGAACACAAGCATTTAGTTAGATACTACTGCACTGTTGGAGCTAGGAACACAAGCATTTAGTTAGATACTACTGCACTGTTGGAGCTAGGAACACAAGCATTTAGTTAGATACTACTGCACTGTTGGAGCTAGGAACACAAGCATTTAGTTAGACACTACTGCACTGTTGGAGCTAGGAACACAAGCATTTAGTTAGATACTACTGCACTGTTGGAGCTAGGAACACCAGCATTTAGTTAGATATTACTGCACTGTTGGAGCTAGGAACACAAGCATTTTCTCAACACCGGTAATAACATCTAAATACGTGTACGTGACCAATACAATTTCAAGGAGTGCAAAGTCGAATTTAGTTTGTGCACATGCGCACTTCACAGATGAGACGTTCCCTAAAGGAAAATATGCAATTGCCTCAAATGGGATCTCGCTAACTCTGATTTTGCCAACCTCCTTGTTTGTTCCGCCCAATATGCTTAATTTGCTCCCACTGTAAACGACACAGATGAACTATTTTGGGGTTGGTTCTATATACAGTATCTTTGGTTATACCATAGATAACAGTACTAAGGCAGATAGGAGCTAACGTTGGCTAGCTAGCTAACCAATGTAGTATATCCCTAATATATGAATCACTCATAGCCTAGCAGAGTTTGTCTGGAACCTTATAATTAAAACACACCCCATGACTGAGACTTAGGGGGCCATTGCTCAAGACATACTTCTGCATTTAACACAAACACATTCTGTCCTCAGCAGATTCTAAACCGCATAAGCAACTGTAGAATACCAAGCTCATCTGTCTGACTTAAGTTATCACATGCGTCCCTGTCAAAACAGGAAGCGCCCTCGCCTGAAACACCAACTGTCAGTTTCAGTTCCCCTTATCTCACCTCATGGACACACACAGACACACAGACATTTCAGAGCACACACACCCCACACCCCATTCAACTGGGCAGGAGCCAGGATCAGACGACTTCAAGGAGCACCAATGGGGCTCCGGCACAGGGTCGGACAGGACCCGCCTCCAACCTTCACCAACCAGTCAGAAGACAGAACTACAAGAATCAACCTACGTCATTCTATGTACAAAATACATTGCACACTCTGTTCTTCTGAGCTAAATGAATCGGTCCGTGCACGCTTGACAAGATATCTTTGACTTTAATAAACTGCCATTTTGCTATACTTGATTCCACTCAGTCCAGCGTCCGTGATTTGGTCTCCTCTGATAGTTATTCATCAACACCAACCAACTAGCTAGCAAATCAACTAGCTAGCTATATTTAGCCAAGGAAGTTTAAATATATATATATACACGGCTGATGTCATCTGTGTAAACAAACAAATAAAATTAAGCACAAATAAGGTAACGAACGTCATTACCTGTTATATCCAGTTAGCTAGCCAGCTAGCCAACTAGCCAGCTAGCCAGTGTTGGTAAAAGGTGAGATGCTTAGGTGAGCGAGTCGGTCAAGGATCAGTTCAGACGAGGAGTTAAAGTTTAACAATCTGCAGTTTATTCAGAGTAAAAGTATTGTGTACAGCGTATACGGGCTCTGTTCCTTGAACTCAGAGGGAGTCAGAAAAAGAGAGCCCCTAATTTAGACAGCATACATGTTTTATACAGTACAGAAAGTAGGTTGATTCTGGAAGGTCTGGTCCTCGGATTGGTCCAGACCCGGGCGTTGTCTCTCCTTATTGGTCCAAGGTTGTTGTTGCCATTGTCTCAGAATGTTCCTGTTTAATGTCTGTTTTGCGTTGCTCAACTAGCTTACATGTGTCAAAAAGCAGATACGCCCACGATCCCTTGAGGCTAAATGCTGGGTGTGTGGTTCTAAATGTGAATGTATCTGGGTGGGGTGTGTGTGTATGTGTGTGTGTGTTCCTGTCATCAGCAGATATGTCCTCACGAGATGCAACTTCTCCAGTCTTGTGGTTTGGCCCTCTTCCTGTTTTCGTGACTATGTGTGGAAACATTTGCAGAGGCGCACCCAAAACAGCTTACAGCAACATTATAGCAAACACATTAGTAATCTCCGTTTGTTTATGCCCTTCGTTACTGAGGGCTGAAGCATTAGATATAGAGGCCTGCCACGGCCTTCAAGCATATGTATGGTTATCAAAGTATTATTTACAAATCCCTCTCTTCACGTCTTACAGACGTGACCAACTGATAGGAAGAAACTTTTCAGAGAAAAGTTTAAGTAATCCCTCTCTTCTCGTCTCAGCAGAGACGTGACTAATCAGTCGATTTCGCACATCTCTAAGTCATCGTACACATCCTCCGGGCCCAAGAGAGGATACATCTGAGCCGGGGCGCTAGGATCAATAGCCTTAGTTATCACTTCTTTATTGGTAAGCGAGCCATGGAATGCAGCAGCACCCACACAAAACCAGAATAGCCGCAAAAACAGAAATAGAAATTAAAACAGAGGAAACGAGAGTCTTGTATTTGCCAAAAGCATCCATCCAGGAGTCCCACATAGAGTTATCAATGCCATGAGGCCGGGCCTTCAAGCATATGTATGGTTATCAAAGTATTATTTACACCAGCTAGCCAACTAGCCAACTAGCTAGCTAGCCAACTAGCCAGCTAGCCAGCTAGCCAACTAGCTAGCTAGCCAACTAGCCAACTAGCCAGCTAGCCAGCTAGCCAACTAGCCAGCTAGCCTAGCCAACTAGCCAGCTAGCCAACTAGCCAACTAGCCAGCTAGCCAGCTAGCCAGCCAGCCAACCAGCCAGCTAGCCAACTAGCCAGCTAGCCAATTAGCCAACTAGCCAGCTAGCCAGCTAGCCAACTAGCCAGCTAGCTAGTTAGCTAACCAGCTAGCTAGCCAACTAGCCAACTAGCCAGCTAGCCAGCTAGCCAACTAGCCAGCTAGCCAACTAGCCAGCTAGCCAGTAACAACTCAATGTTGACAATAAGTTACATCTGACATTCTTCCACAAAGCACAGCTACCTCACTAAGTAAAGTTCACAGTCAACACCAAACTTTGGGAAAAAGACACACTGTTCATTTATAATACCTGCAACGGGAAATGTATTAATGTATTTAAAAAATACCCTTAGATATTAATTTGGAATAATTTCGATTAGATCTACAAAGGACATTTTTATTGATCTGTCAGTATTTTCATTTAGAGTTTCCTTTTCATGGGTCCTACCAATTATTATTGGATTATTCACCATGGCAACCACTTGAGTTTCCTTTCATGGGTCCTACCAATTATTATTGGATTATTCACCATAGCAACCACTTGAGTTTCCTTTCATGGGTCCTACCAATTATTATTGGATTATTCACCATGGCAACCATGTTAATATAAAAAAAAGGACATTTATTTGTCAGTTTGGCTTTTGTGTTAGATCAGACTGTTTTCATTTGCAGGGTTATCTGTCATCACTCTTTGACCAGAGTGCAGTCTGGTATCCTGTCTACCAGTCTTAGTCTTTGCTCATCGAACGTTAGCTACTCCATACAGTCAAATTGGCTCCTCTTCGAAAAAGCACTATAGCATTCCTATAAGATTCCTATAAGAAACTGCGTTTTTTAAGATTTTTTAAAAATGTTTTAATTTCACCTTTATTTAACCAGGTAGGCCAGTTGAGAACAAGTTGTCATTTACAACTGCGACCCTGACCAAGATAAAGCAAAGTAGTGCACAACAAACAACAACACAGAGTTACACATGGAATAAACAAGCATACAGTCAATAACACAATATAAGAAAAAAAATAAAGTCTATATACAGTGTGTGCAAATGGCATGAGGAGGTAAGGCAATAAATAGGCCATAGTAGCTAAGTAATTACAATTTAGCAGATTCACACTGGAGTGATAGGTGAGCAGATGAAATACTAATACAAGTAGAAATACTGGTGTGCAAAAGAGCAGAAAAGTACATAAAAACAGTATGGGGATGAGGTAGGTAGATTGGGTGGGCTATTTACAGGGCTCCGGGCAGCCGAGCGGAAATGGAGGAAAACTCGCCTCCCTGCGGACCTGGCATCCTTTCACTCCCTCCTCTCTACATTTTCTCCTGTCTCTGCTGCTAAAGCCATTTTCTAACACTCTAAATTCCAAGTATCTGCCTCTAACCCTAGAAAGCCTTTGCCACCTCTCCTCCTGAATCCCCTCCCTCTCTGCAGATGATCACAAACTGCTGAGAAAACACTACATCCTGACTCCTGTTTGCAGTCAACTGCACCGCTGGTTCTGCTCACACTGCCCTACCCTGTGCCTCCTGACCTCCTTCCCTCTCTCCAGATGAAATCTCGCTGCCATGTGACGCAGCTGCCGCCCAACAACCTGCCCGCTTGACCCTATCCCTCCTCTCCTTCTCCAGACCATTTCCGGAGACCTTTCCCTTACTCACCTCGCTCATCAACTCATCCCTGACCGCTGGCTACGTCCCTTCCGTCTTCAAGAGAGCGAGAGTTGCACCCCTTCTGAAAACCTACACTCGATCCCTCCGATGTCAACAACTACAGACCAGTATCCCTTCTTTCTTTTCTCTCCAAAACTCTTGAACGTGCCGTCCTTGGCCAGCTCTCCCGCTATCTCTCTCTGAATGACCTTCTTGATCCAAATCAGTCAGGTTTCAAGACTAGTCATTCAACTGAGACTGCTCTTCTCTGTATCACGGAGGCGCTCCGCACTGCTAAAGCTAACTCTCTCTCCTCTGCTCTCATCCTTCTAGACCTATCGGCTGCCTTCGATACTGTGAACCATCAGATCCTCCTCTCCACCCTCTCCGAGTTGGGCATCTCCGGCGCGGCCCACGCTTGGATTGCGTCCTACCTGACAGGTCGCTCCTACCAGGTGGCGTGGCGAGAATCTGTCTCCTCACCACGCGCTCTCACCACTGGTGTCCCCCAGGGCTCTGTTCTAGGCCCTCTCCTATTCTCGCTATACACCAAGTCACTTGGCTCTGTCATAACCTCACATGGTCTCTCCTATCATTGCTATGCAGACGACACACAATTAATCTTCTCCTTTCCCCTTCTGATGACCAGGTGGCGAATCGCATCTCTGCATGTCTGGCAGACATATCAGTGTGGATGACGGATCACCACCTCAAGCTGAACCTCGGCAAGACGGAGCTGCTCTTCCTCCCGGGGAAGGACTGCCCGTTCCATGATCTCGCCATCACGGCTGACAACTCCATTGTGTCCTCCTCCCAGAGCGCTAAGAACCTTGGCGTGATCCTGGACAACACCCTGTCGTTCTCAACTAACATCAAGGCGGTGGCCCGTTCCTGTAGGTTCATGCTCTACAACATCCGCAGAGTACGACCCTGCCTCACACAGGAAGCGGCGCAGGTCCTAATCCAGGCACTTGTCATCTCCCGTCTGGATTACTGCAACTCGCTGTTGGCTGGGCTCCCTGCCTGTGCCATTAAACCCCTACAACTCATCCAGAACGCCGCAGCCCGTCTGGTGTTCAACCTTCCCAAGTTCTCTCACGTCACCCCGCTCCTCCGCTCTCTCCACTGGCTTCCAGTTGAAGCTCGCATCCGCTACAAGACCATGGTGCTTGCCTACGGAGCTGTGAGGGGAACGGCACCTCAGTACCTCCAGGCTCTGATCAGGCCCTACACCCAAACAAGGGCACTGCGTTCATCCACCTCTGGCCTGCTCGCCTCCCTACCACTGAGGAAGTACAGTTCCCGCTCAGCCCAGTCAAAACTGTTCGCTGCTCTGGCTCCCCAATGGTGGAACAAACTCCCTCACGACGCCAGGACAGCGGAGTCAATCACCACCTTCCGGAGACACCTGAAACCCCACCTCTTTAAGGAATACCTAGGATAGGATAAAGTAATCCTTCTCACCCCCCCCTTAAAGTATTTAGATGCACTATTGTAAAGTGACTGTTCCACTGGATGTCATAAGGTGAATGCACCAATTTGTAAGTCGCTCTGGATAAGAGCGTCTGCTAAATGACTTAAATGTAAATGTAATGTAAATGTACAGATGGACTGTGTACAGCTGCAGCGATGTGTACAGCTGCTCAGATAGCTGTTGTTTAAAGTTAGTGAGGGAAATATAAGTCTCCAGCTTCAGCGATTATTGCAATTGCTCCAGTCATTGGCAGCAGAGAACTGAAAGGAAAGCATAGATTATACATGACCTGGAGCAAGTGGGTCTGGTGACAAATATGTAGCGAGGGCCAGCCGACGAGGCAATACAGGTCACAGTGGTAGGTGGTATGAGGGGCTTTGGTGACAAAACGGATGGCACTGTGATAGACTACTCAGCAAACTGGATGCGGAGTATTGGAAGTTGTTTTGTGAATGACATCGCCAAAGTCGAGGATCGGTAGGATAGTCAGTTTTACGAAGGTATGTTTGGCGGCGTGAGTGAAGGGGGCTTTGTTAAGAAATATGAAGCCGATTCTAGATTTAATTTTGGATTGGAGATGTTTAATATGAGTCTGGAAGGAGAGTTTACAGTCTAGCCAGACACCTAGGTGTTTGTAGTTGTCCTCATATTC
>NW_025745800.1:305559-325559 GCF_021184085.1 Oncorhynchus gorbuscha | reverse complement strand
TTGAACACACATAACACCATTTATATCATTACATGTACACTTTGCAATAAACAATACATTGGAGAAACCAAACACACCATAGAAACCAGACTCAAACAACACCTGTATAACATTAAAAGGGCACACCTACAAACAGAACTCATAACCCACTTCCAGGAGCATCCCATTACTCACCTTACCATATCAGGGTTACAGGCACATATAGGCTGGACCTGTGGGCAGCGAAAGAGGGTAGAACGGGAGTGGATCCAGCACCTACAGACAATAACGCCAAATGGCCTGAACGAGAGGTTTTAGAAAATGGGTTTTAACAGACAGAAAAATGGATGGAGAAGAACATGGTTTTATTCATAATTTATTTTTTATTCTCTATAGATTTATGGTTTGTTTGGTTTTAGTTTGGCACTGCCTCTTTTAGGTTTTTCTGTCCTTTAACAAAACAATAAAACCATTTAAATGCACAATATGGCGTTTATGTTCACATTTAACAACACTATGGTTGAATGGATCTCTCACCACATTGACTTCTGTACTGCCATCCAGAAAAAGAGGCAACTTTGAGTTTACCTCAGTTTTATTTATGGTCTTAGGAGGACATCTACGGGCCTTTTTAAGTACTACACCTATTATATTAGATTATCACACATGGGAGGGATAAACAGGAGATAGGCCTGTGCACCGTAAAACGAACTAGTTGAAACGAAACACATTTATATTCAAAACCTAACCCTAGCCCGTGCCATCCCTGGGTTGTCCCTCTACAAGCATAGCACTGCCCTCAGGTGCTGGCTTTTGCTCCCCGTGTGGCGTGTTGCTCCTCCGCTGTCCACGGGTCATACACATCTGGACACACCGGGAGAGCAATAGCGCTGGTGAATCACAGCAACATATAACATTGATTCACTCTTCTCTCCCCCAACACTGTTATTAATTTTTATTTATTTGATTTGTCTCATTGTGCTAGAGGGATCGAATGGTATTCATATATAGAACTACAAATAACAACTAAGGAAATACAGAACAATAGAAAAATCTAATATAATTAAACAGAGTAACAAGACGGGGACAGAATAGGGAGGGAAAGTTAGGGAAGTAAAGTATCAGAGAGGGAAATATTGGGATAAATGAGGGACTATCATGACAAAGGATATTTAGCTGACAGAAGATCTGACTGGGAATATCGTTAGGTTAATTTAGAACAAAGTCTGGAAACTAAACGGAAAAGCAAACAGAAGAAAGAGGAGCTCAACATATAAGCTCTTGTAAGGCCATACATTTCCCGCCTTTGAGTATCTCCCGCGGGTAAATTGAACCAATAAGATAACAGAAAGATAGAAACGCCCAATTTGGGCGCAGCGGCTGGGTCTCTCCCTCCTAATTGCGCCCATTTTTAAAAGATACGGGGTTCTCGGCCGAGGAAAAGATCCCTCTGAAGAAGCAGAAAGTTCTGCGAAACGTCAGGGCTTTGCAAACAGGACTTCACAGTGGATTTTAACATTGCTTGGCTTTTAATCACCTTTTTGATTTTAACCAATATAATTAAAAGTTACGTTTTAGAATTAAGATGTGGAGGGGTAAGGGGGAGCTCATTGTCTAAAGGTGCAAAGACACTTGGGGAAGCAATTGGGATTTTAAACCTGTGGGACCAGATCTTTTAACAGGATTGGACCCAGAAAGAACTGATTACTGCCCCAGCCTTTGAATTCGGGAACCCTAAGAAACAATCGGTACACCTCATCTCCATCTCCATATCGCAATAACCCGGTCTACAAAGAACACGGCGAAAGAACAACGGATCACAGCCCCAGCCCTGGAATTCGGGAACATCAAGAAACAACCATAACCTCATCTCTACCTTCATACTCCAATAAACCCGGCAGACAAAATAACAAGGCGGTAAGGACTGGCTCTGAGCAGCACAAAAAGTATCGTGCTGTTCAGGCCTTCACATCTTCTATTTCTAAATATAGCATTGCCCTGCTTTTTTGAATTACACTGTCCGGTCCTCCTCGACCGAGAACAACCCGATTGTAAGTGTATTAACTAGGAAGCGCAGTATTTAGGTACTTTAGCCTCAGGGTTTAGTAACTATGCAGGCACTAATGAATCTAAAGACCAGGTCATATGATAGGATACCACAAACCCAACCCTATGCATACAGACGGCCGGGCCGATACGAACCCCCAGATGAGGAGACAAGACAGACGGCCAAACTGTATTTTAAATTAATACAGGCAACCCACCACATGGAGGTGGTGGAAAAAGCACTTAAAAACCAGACATTCCCCACTGGCATGATGAGACAGGTGCATCGTGTCACCAACTTTATCAAACCATCTTCACCCACAGATAACACCACAACAAAATTATCACAGAACACACACCAGTGGATGCAAAACAACATGAACATACTACAGGCACATTACCGGTCAATCACCTACACTATTACACAACAAATAAACATACCCAACACTCTGGCACTGACAATCGCAACAGGCTGGGCACATAAGAGGTACAAACATAAATTGACACCCACCACCATCATTAGAGTCGAAACCACCCTGAAACCCCCTCAGGCCACTTCCTCTCCCCAACAAATAACTATACAGACCAACACAATAGGAGACCAACCACATACACCTCCAATAATAGAACACACCCCACTACAAATTTCCCGACCAACGATACTAACTCCAATTCCGAACCCAGTGCCCCTTCTCTCCTCAGCAGAGGAGTTTCCACCTCTATCAAAACCTCGCCCCCTGCCAAAAAAACAACCATCATACCTACGGACACTATCACTGGGAAAACAACCAACCCTGATTGAAACCTATAACCTCCACATACAGACTCTTTCCAAAACACATCTTCACTCCCCACCCCCAACACCCACTCTGGCTGATTCCTCCCTTTCCAAGCAAAAAGGAGAGGGAAACATAGCAACCCCTACAACCCCCACAACTGGAGAGGAGAAATGGAAAAGTCCAGTGGGCCCCTACTCCTAAAGCAGTCACCCCTACTCCTAAAGCAGTCACCCCTACTCCTAAAGCAGTCACCCCTACTCCTAAAGCAGTCACCCCTCCTAAAGCAGTCCTAAAAGCAGTCACCCCTACTCCTAAAGCAGTCACCCCTACTCCTAAAGCAGTCACCCCTATTCCTAAAGCAGTCACCCCTATTCCTAAAGCAGTCACCCCTACTCTTAAAGCAGTCACCCCTATCATAGCCCAGGTTCACCACACAGCCAACAGTCAAACAGAAACTTGTACACTTGCAGTCACCCCTACTCCTAAAGCAGTCACCCCTATCATAGTCCAGGTTCACCACACAGCCAACAGTCAAACAGAAACTTGTACACTTACAGCTACACCTATTAAACAAAACACTAACTGCAAAGGAGCACAGAGTAATGTATCAATATTACTCAGGGACATAATTACATCTGCTCCTCTTTCACCCACAGGAGGCGCCAGGCAAGGGGTACAGACAAGGACAGGGCAATTCAAGGGGCACATGACGATGACTAAAGGGCAAGACAATGGGCAACACCCCAAAGCTCCCAAATCCGAACCCCCACAAAAAACAAATATAGCTGTGCCTCTGCCGGTCCAGGGTCCCTGTACAACTGGCGCCTCAAAATACCCACCATCACACCCACCACAGCCCCATCTTCAACCCCAACCCCAACCACAGCCTATACCCACACACCCTTCCCAAAAACCCTTCTATCACAAGGCTAGGCCGAACTACAAGGTAGCAGATTGGAACATTGAGGGACATACACCAACACTCATCATAGGAGACTCAAATCTCAACCGGATCCCACCATTCAATAACCCCAACATCCAGGTAGACAGTTACCCAGGGGCAACATTCTACCACTTCATAAAAGTACTGGAGAAAACCCCCATACACACAGACACGGCGACGGTTGTTATCTCGGTGGGCCTGAACAATAAAGACCATGACCCATTCCAAACATCACTAAAACAGTTGTCAGGTATGCACAAGGAGGCAAAGAAAACATTTCCAAACGCAACAATATACATTCCTGTCATCAGCCATTCACCTCTTCTTACTCCACAGCAGAAGAGAAACCTTAAGCTCATTAACGCTTACATCACCACTAACTTCCCAACCCTATTAGAGATCCCACAAGACACATTTCACACAACAACAGATCTCATACACTGGACATCCACCACAGCAGACCTCATCTTTCAACACTGGTGTAGACAGTTAAATTTACATTAACCACAAGCCACAGTCTGGATAGAAATAACTTTTCTTGCAATCTCTCTCCTTCCCCAATAACCAGTGCAGATCCCCCACCAAGGGGAGCAGCGGACCGGTCAACAACTAATATCATGAATCTTTCCAAATCTTTCATACCCACAGCAGCACAGGTAAAGCTCCTGGAGAGAGGGTTGACATTCATCCCTCGCCCAAACAAATTTGATTGGGAGGAACTTCAAAGGGACACCCACAAATACCATAGAAGACTTAAACTGTTGGACTATTTTGACTACAACACAGAGGACAATCACCTACCATTTACTTTACCATCTACCTGGGAACCTAAAACCTCCCAGATAGATGGCAGAATCAGGAGACTAATTAGAATGGACAAAAACACACTTCACAATCATCAGACTCACACAGATAGGGAGGATAACCTCACACACGTAGAAAGACAGGCAATACAACAACTTAAAAATAACCCACACATCATCATTAAACCAGCAGACAAAGGTTCAAAAATAGTAATACTGGATAAACATCAATACATGTATGAAGCCAACAGACAGTTATCAAACACCAAACATTATAAACAAATAGAAAACAGTATACAACCACAGACACAGACACAGCTAAGGACAATAATAAAAAGACTCTACGACCAACACTACATCACAGCAAAACAACGGGACTTTCTCTACGGTACAGACACCCCACGACCTAGACTATTCTATTTACTGTTAAAAGTACACAAGGAACCGGAGACATGGACAATTCCCTTTGAAGTTCCTCCCGGCAGACCGATTGTCTCAGACTGCAATAGTGAATCTTACAACATTTCACAATATATAGATCATCACATCAACCCTCTCTCCACTAGGCACCCCAGCTTCCTCAGGGACACCTACCACTTCATGGAGAGGATTGGACCCATAGTTGTTCCCTCCCATACACACATATTCACGATAGATATTGATAGCCTATATACCAACATAAATACAGCAACAGGAATACAAGCAATTAGAAACATATTTAAGAGATACCCAGACAACACTAGACCAGATAAAGAAATATTACAACTATTAGAAATCAGCCTGACTAGTAATGACTTCTTGTTTAATGACCAATATTACCTGCAGGTGGAGGGAACAGCTATGGGCAAGAAATTTGCACCTGCTTACGCCAACATATACATGGCTGAATGGGAGAGAGAGGCACTGGCCAAGTGTCCATATCAACCCACTTTCTATTACCGCTTTTTAGATGACATAATAGGAGCCTGGCCCCACGACATCCAGTTATTCACAAATTTTATAAACATTCTCAACGGTCATCATCCATCCATCAAGGTTAAATACACAATTCATCCGCAGGAAGTCAACTTCTTAGACACAACAGTTTTTTTCAGTAACAACAATCAATCACAGAAAACACTACACACTAGAGTTTACTTCAAACCAACAGACACACATGCTTTACTTCATAAACACAGTTACCATCCTAAACATACATTTAAGGGAATAATAAAATCACAAATTATACGGTTCTACAGGATATCATCTTGCAAGCAAGACCTGGACTATGCAATAAATATACTATTCAAGGCACTTAGAAGAAGAGGATATTCAAAACGATTCTTAAGAACCATTAAAAATAACACATTGGCCGCCCTCCCTCCCATTCATCCAACACTCACAGACCACAGCAAATCATCCACCTCTCTTAACCCTAACCTCAATCTTATTCCTAACCTTAACCCCTTCCCAAACCTCACGCCTAACCTTAACCCTCCCCTTAACCCCACGCCTAACCTTAACCTCTTCTCAAACTGCACGCCTAACCTTAACCTTTCCCCCAACCCCACGTCTAATCTTAACCTCCTCCCAAACCTCACGCCTAACCTTAACCCCATACCTAACCTTAACCTCTCCCCAAACCCCACGCCTAACCCTAACCCTAACCCTAACCCTAACCTTAACCTTAACATTAACCTTAACCTTCCCCTTAACCCCACGCCTAACCTTAATCCTTCCCGTAACCCCACTCCTAACCTTAATCTCTCCCCAAACCCCACGACTAACCCTAACCTCTCCCCAAACCTCACGCCTAACCTTAACCTTTCCCCCAACCCCAAGGGTAACCTTAACCTTTCCCTTAACCCCACGCCTAACCCTAATGTGTACCATTACCCTAACCAGGGTTCTCATCCTATCTCCCTCCCTCACCCTAACCCTGACTCCCCTATGGAAAGTGATCTGCACCAATCACTAAACCGGAACACTTCCTCTGTCTCTTCTCCTTTGGCATCAATACTCAATCAACAGACAATTATCATCCCCTAGTAACCACATTTTCACATAGAATTAGACCCCTACATCAATCATTCAAACACAACTTCTCTACAGTTCAGCACACTTACATACCACTTAAACCATACAGAATTATTTCAGCATTTAGAAAGAACAAAAACTTAAAGGACATGCTCACCAAAGCAAGATTCAGTAGCAAGCCACCACAAGACCTCAAACCTCATAACGTCCATTTTCGACAGATAAAGTTTATTACAAATATACATAGCCACACATCAGCACCAGTAGAAGAATCTTATTCATTGAACACACATAACACCATTTATATCATTACATGTACACTTTGCAATAAACAATACATTGGAGAAACCAAACACACCATAGAAACCAGACTCAAACAACACCTGTATAACATTAAAAGGGCACACCTACAAACAGAACTCATAACCCACTTCCAGGAGCATCCCATTACTCACCTTACCATATCAGGGTTACAGGCACATATAGGCTGGACCTGTGGGCAGCGAAAGAGGGTAGAACGGGAGTGGATCCAGCACCTACAGACAATAACGCCAAATGGCCTGAACGAGAGGTTTTAGAAAATGGGTTTTAACAGACAGAAAAATGGATGGAGAAGAACATGGTTTTATTCATAATTTATTTTTTATTCTCTATAGATTTATGGTTTGTTTGGTTTTAGTTTGGCACTGCCTCTTTTAGGTTTCCGTCCTTTAACAAAACAATAAAACCATTTAAATGCACAATATGGCGTTTATGTTCACATTTAACAACACTATGGTTGAATGGATCTCTCACCACATTGACTTCTGTACTGCCATCCAGAAAAAGAGGCAACTTTGAGTTTACCTCAGTTTTATTTATGGTCTTAGGAGGACATCTACGGGCCTTTTTAAGTACTACACCTATTATATTAGATTATCACACATGGGAGGGATAAACAGGAGATAGGCCTGTGCACCGTAAAACGAACTAGTTGAAACGAAACACATTTATATTCAAAACCTAACCCTAACCCTAACCCTAACCCTCTAACCCTAACCCTAACCCTAACTCTAACCCTAACCCTAACCCTAACCCTAACTAACCCTAACCCTAACCCTAACCCTAACCCTAACCCTAACCTTAACCTTAACCCTCCCCTTAACCCCACGCCTAACCTTAACCTCTTCTCAAACTGCACGCCTAACCTTAACCTTTCCCCCAACCCCACGTCTAATCTTAACCTCCTCCCAAACCTCACGCCTAACCTTAACCCCATACCTAACCTTAACCTCTCCCCAAACCCCACGCCTAACCCTAACCCTAACCCTAACCCTAACCCTAACCCTAACCCTAACCCTAACCCTAACCCTAACCTTAACCCTAACCCTAACCCTAACCTTAACCTTCCCCTTAACCCCACGCCTAACATTAATCCTTCCCGTAACCCCACTCCTAACCTTAACCTCTCCCCAAACCCCACGACTAACCCTAACCTCTCCCCAAACCTCACGCCTAACCTTAACCTTTCCCCCAACCCCAAGGGTAACCTTAACCTTTCCCTTAACCCCACGCCTAACCCTAATGTGTACCATTACCCTAACCAGGGTTCTCATCCTATCTCCCTCCCTCACCCTAACCCTGACTCCCCTATGGAAAGTGATCTGCACCAATCACTAAACCAGAACACTTCCTCTGTCTCTTCTCCTTTGGCATCAATACTCAATCAACAGACAATTATCATCCCCCTAGTAACCACATTTTCACATAGAATTAGACCCCTACATCAATCATTCAAACACAACTTCTCTACAGTTCAGCACACTTACATACCACTTAAACCATACAGAATTATTTCAGCATTTAGAAAGAACAAAAACTTAAAGGACATGCTCACCAAAGCAAGATTCAGTAGCAAGCCACCACAAGACCTCAAACCTCATAACGTCCATTTTCGACAGATAAAGTTTATTACAAATATACATAGCCACACATCAGCACCAGTACAAGAATCTTATTCATTGAACACACATAACACCATTTATATCATTACATGTACACTTTGCAATAAACAATACATTGGAGAAACCAAACACACCATAGAAACCAGACTCAAACAACACCTGTATAACATTAAAAGGGCACACCTACAAACAGAACTCATAACCCACTTCCAGGAGCATCCCATTACTCACCTTACCATATCAGGGTTACAGGCACATATAGGCTGGACCTGTGGGCAGCGAAAGAGGGTAGAACGGGAGTGGATCCAGCACCTACAGACAATAACGCCAAATGGCCTGAACGAGAGGTTTTAGAAAAGGGTTTTAACAGACAGAAAAATGGATGGAGAAGAACATGGTTTTATTCATAATTTATTTTTTATTCTCTATAGATTTATGGTTTGTTTGGTTTTAGTTTGGCACTGCCTCTTTTAGGTTTTTCTGTCCTTTAACAAAACAATAAAACCATTTAAATGCACAATATGGCGTTTATGTTCACATTTAACAACACTATGGTTGAATGGATCTCTCACCACATTGACTTCTGTACTGCCATCCAGAAAAAGAGGCAACTTTGAGTTTACCTCAGTTTTATTTATGGTCTTAGGAGGACATCTACGGGCCTTTTTAAGTACTACACCTATTATATTAGATTATCACACATGGGAGGGATAAACAGGAGATAGGCCTGTGCACCGTAAAACGAACTAGTTGAAACGAAACACATTTATATTCAAAACCTAACCCTAGCCCGTGCCATCCCTGGGTTGTCCCTCTACAAGCATAGCACTGCCCTCAGGTGCTGGCTTCTGCTCCCCGTGTGGCGTGTTGCTCCTCCGCTGTCCACGGGTCATACACATCTGGACACACCGGGAGAGCAATAGCGCTGGTGAATCACAGCAACATATAACATTGATTCACTCTTCTCTCCCCCAACACTGTTATTAATTTTTATTTATTTGATTTGTCTCATTGTGCTAGAGGGATCGAATGGTATTCATATATAGAACTACAAATAACAACTAAGGAAATACAGAACAATAGAAAAATCTAATATAATTGAACAGAGTAACAAGACGGGGACAGAATAGGGAGGGAAAGTTAGGGAAGTAAAGTATCAGAGAGGGAAATATTGGGATAAATGAGGGACTATCATGACAAAGGATATTTAGCTGACAGAAGATCTGACTGGGAATATCGTTAGGTTAATTTAGAACAAAGTCTGGAAACTAAACGGAAAAGCAAACAGAAGAAAGAGGAGCTCAACATATAAGCTCTTGTAAGGCCATACATTTCCCGCCTTTGAGTATCTCCCGCGGGTAAATTGAACCAATAAGATAACAGAAAGATAGAAACGCCCAATTTGGGCGCAGCGGCTGGGTCTCTCCCTCCTAATTGCGCCCATTTTTAAAAGATACGGGGTTCTCGGCCGAGGAAAAGATCCCTCTGAAGAAGCAGAAAGTTCTGCGAAACGTCAGGGCTTTGCAAACAGGACTTCACAGTGGATTTTAACATTGCTTGGCTTTTAATCACCTTTTTGATTTTAACCAATATAATTAAAAGTTACGTTTTAGAATTAAGATGTGGAGGGGTAAGGGGAGCTCATTGTCTAAAGGTGCAAAGACACTTGGGGAAGCAATTGGGATTTTAAACCTGTGGGACCAGATCTTTTAACAGGATTGGACCCAGAAAGAACTGATTACTGCCCCAGCCTTTGAATTCGGGAACCCTAAGAAACAATCGGTACACCTCATCTCCATCTCCATATCGCAATAACCCGGTCTACAAAGAACACGGCGAAAGAACAACGGATCACAGCCCCAGCCCTGGAATTCGGGAACATCAAGAAACAACCATAACCTCATCTCTACCTTCATACTCCAATAAACCCGGCAGACAAAATAACAAGGCGGTAAGGACTGGCTCTGAGCAGCACAAAAGTATCGTGCTGTTCAGGCCTTCACATCTTCTATTTCTAAATATAGCATTGCCCTGCTTTTTTGAATTACACTGTCCGGTCCTCCTCGACCGAGAACAACCCGATTGTAAGTGTATTAACTAGGAAGCGCAGTATTTAGGTACTTTAGCCTCAGGGTTTAGTAACTATGCAGGCACTAATGAATCTAAAGACCAGGTCATATGATAGGATACCACAAACCCAACCCTATGCATACAGACGGCCGGGCCGATACGAACCCCCAGATGAGGAGACAAGACAGACGGCCAAACTGTATTTTAAATTAATACAGGCAACCCACCACATGGAGGTGGTGGAAAAAGCACTTAAAAACCAGACATTCCCCACTGGCATGATGAGACAGGTGCATCGTGTCACCAACTTTATCAAACCATCTTCACCCACAGATAACACCACAACAAAATTATCACAGAACACACACCAGTGGATGCAAAACAACATGAACATACTACAGGCACATTACCGGTCAATCACCTACACTATTACACAACAAATAAACATACCCAACACTCTGGCACTGACAATCGCAACAGGCTGGGCACATAAGAGGTACAAACATAAATTGACACCCACCACCATCATTAGAGTCGAAACCACCCTGAAACCCCCTCAGGCCACTTCCTCTCCCCAACAAATAACTATACAGACCAACACAATAGGAGACCAACCACATACACCTCCAATAATAGAACACACCCCACTACAAATTTCCCGACCAACGATACTAACTCCAATTCCGAACCCAGTGCCCCTTCTCTCCTCAGCAGAGGAGTTTCCACCTCTATCAAAACCTCGCCCCCTGCCAAAAAAACAACCATCATACCTACGGACACTATCACTGGGAAAACAACCAACCCTGATTGAAACCTATAACCTCCACATACAGACTTTTTCCAAAACACATCTTCACTCCCCACCCCCAACACCCACTCTGGCTGATTCCTCCCTTTCCAAGCAAAAAGGAGAGGGAAACATAGCAACCCGTACAACCCCCACAACTGGAGAGGAGAAATGGAAAAGTCCAGTGGGCCCCCCTACTCCTAAAGCAGTCACCCCTACTCCTAAAGCAGTCACCCCTACTCCTAAAGCAGTCACCCCTACTCCTAAAGCAGTCACCCCTACTCCTAAAGCAGTCACCCCTACTCCTAAAGCAGTCACCCCTACTCCTAAAGCAGTCACCCCTATTCCTAAAGCAGTCACCCCTATTCCTAAAGCAGTCACCCCTACTCTTAAAGCAGTCACCCCTATCATAGCCCAGGTTCACCACACAGCCAACAGTCAAACAGAAACTTGTACACTTGCAGTCACCCCTACTCCTAAAGCAGTCACCCCTATCATAGTCCAGGTTCACCACACAGCCAACAGTCAAACAGAAACTTGTACACTTACAGCTACACCTATTAAACAAAACACTAACTGCAAAGGAGCACAGAGTAATGTATCAATATTACTCAGGGACATAATTACATCTGCTCCTCTTTCACCCACAGGAGGCGCCAGGCAAGGGGTACAGACAAGGACAGGGCAATTCAAGGGGCACATGACGATGACTAAAGGGCAAGACAATGGGCAACACCCCAAAGCTCCCAAATCCGAACCCCCACAAAAAACAAATATAGCTGTGCCTCTGCCGGTCCAGGGTCCCTGTACAACTGGCGCCTCAAAATACCCACCATCACACCCACCACAGCCCCATCTTCAACCCCAACCCCAACCACAGCCTATACCCACACACCCTTCCCAAAAACCCTTCTATCACAAGGCTAGGCCGAACTACAAGGTAGCAGATTGGAACATTGAGGGACATACACCAACACTCATCATAGGAGACTCAAATCTCAACCGGATCCCACCATTCAATAACCCCAACATCCAGGTAGACAGTTACCCAGGGGCAACATTCTACCACTTCATAAAAGTACTGGAGAAAACCCCCATACACACAGACACGGCGACGGTTGTTATCTCGGTGGGCCTGAACAATAAAGACCATGACCCATTCCAAACATCACTAAAACAGTTGTCAGGTATGCACAAGGAGGCAAAGAAAACATTTCCAAACGCAACAATATACATTCCTGTCATCAGCCATTCACCTCTTCTTACTCCACAGCAGAAGAGAACCCTTAAGCTCATTAACGCTTACATCACCACTAACTTCCCAACCCTATTAGAGATCCCACAAGACAAATTTCACACAACAACAGATCTCATACACTGGACATCCACCACAGCAGACCTCATCTTTCAACACTGGTGTAGACAGTTAAATTTACATTAACCACAAGCCACAGTCTGGATAGAAATAACTTTTCTTGCAATCTCTCTCCTTCCCCAATAACCAGTGCAGATCCCCCACCAAGGGGAGCAGCGGACCGGTCAACAACTAATATCATGAATCTTTCCAAATCTTTCATACCCACAGCAGCACAGGTAAAGCTCCTGGAGAGAGGGTTGACATTCATCCCTCGCCCAAACAAATTTGATTGGGAGGAACTTCAAAGGGACACCCACAAATACCATAGAAGACTTAAACTGTTGGACTATTTTGACTACAACACAGAGGACAATCACCTACCATTTACTTTACCATCTACCTGGGAACCTAAAACCTCCCAGATAGATGGCAGAATCAGGAGACTAATTAGAATGGACAAAAACACACTTCACAATCATCAGACTCACACAGATAGGGAGGATAACCTCACACACGTAGAAAGACAGGCAATACAACAATTTAAAAATAACCCACACATCATCATTAAACCAGCAGACAAAGGTTCAAAAATAGTAATACTGGATAAACATCAATACATGTATGAAGCCAACAGACAGTTATCAAACACCAAACATTATAAACAAATAGAAAACAGTATACAACCACAGACACAGACACAGCTAAGGACAATAATAAAAAGACTCTACGACCAACACTACATCACAGCAAAACAACGGGACTTTCTCTACGGTACAGACACCCCACGACCTAGACTATTCTATTTACTGTTAAAAGTACACAAGGAACCGGAGACATGGACAATTCCCTTTGAAGTTCCTCCCGGCAGACCGATTGTCTCAGACTGCAATAGTGAATCTTACAACATTTCACAATATATAGATCATCACATCAACCCTCTCTCCACTAGGCACCCCAGCTTCCTCAGGGACACCTACCACTTCATGGAGAGGATTGGACCCATAGTTGTTCCCTCCCATACACACATATTCACGATAGATATTGATAGCCTATATACCAACATAAATACAGCAACAGGAATACAAGCAATTAGAAACATATTTAAGAGATACCCAGACAACACTAGACCAGATAAAGAAATATTACAACTATTAGAAATCAGCCTGACTAGTAATGACTTCTTGTTTAATGACCAATATTACCTGCAGGTGGAGGGA
Source organism: Oncorhynchus gorbuscha (assembly GCF_021184085.1). NCBI lineage: Eukaryota > Metazoa > Chordata > Actinopteri > Salmoniformes > Salmonidae > Oncorhynchus > Oncorhynchus gorbuscha. Next base: position 311,619 of record NW_025745800.1, on the reverse strand, counting down.
ACAGCTATGGGCAAGAAATTTGCACCTGCTTACGCCAACATATACATGGCTGAATGGGAGAGAGAGGCACTGGCCAAGTGTCCATATCAACCCACTTTCTATTACCGCTTTTTAGATGACATAATAGGAGCCTGGCCCCACGACATCCAGTTATTCACAAATTTTATAAACATTCTCAACGGTCATCATCCATCCATCAAGGTTAAATACACAATTCATCCGCAGGAAGTCAACTTCTTAGACACAACAGTTTTTTTCAGTAACAACAATCAATCACAGAAAACACTACACACTAGAGTTTACTTCAAACCAACAGACACACATGCTTTACTTCATAAACACAGTTACCATCCTAAACATACATTTAAGGGAATAATAAAATCACAAATTATACGGTTCTACAGGATATCATCTTGCAAGCAAGACCTGGACTATGCAATAAATATACTATTCAAGGCACTTAGAAGAAGAGGATATTCAAAACGATTCTTAAGAACCATTAAAAATAACACATTGGCCGCCCTCCCTCCCATTCATCCAACACTCACAGACCACAGCAAATCATCCACCTCTCTTAACCCTAACCTCAATCTTATTCCTAACCTTAACCCCTTCCCAAACCTCACGCCTAACCTTAACCCTCCCCTTAACCCCACGCCTAACCTTAACCTCTTCTCAAACTGCACGCCTAACCTTAACCTTTCCCCCAACCCCACGTCTAATCTTAACCTCCTCCCAAACCTCACGCCTAACCTTAACCCCATACCTAACCTTAACCTCTCCCCAAACCCCACGCCTAACCCTAACCCTAACCCTAACCCTAACCCTAACCCTAACCCTAACCTTAACCTTAACCTTAACCTTAACCTTCCCCTTAACCCCACGCCTAACCTTAATCCTTCCCGTAACCCCACTCCTAACCTTAACCTCTCCCCAAACCCCACGACTAACCCTAACCTCTCCCCAAACCTCACGCCTAACCTTAACCTTTCCCCCAACCCCAAGGGTAACCTTAACCTTTCCCTTAACCCCACGCCTAACCCTAATGTGTACCATTACCCTAACCAGGGTTCTCATCCTATCTCCCTCCCTCACCCTAACCCTGACTCCCCTATGGAAAGTGATCTGCACCAATCACTAAACCAGAACACTTCCTCTGTCTCTTCTCCTTTGGCATCAATACTCAATCAACAGACAATTATCATCCCCTAGTAACCACATTTTCACATAGAATTAGACCCCTACATCAATCATTCAAACACAACTTCTCTACAGTTCAGCACACTTACATACCACTTAAACCATACAGAATTATTTCAGCATTTAGAAAGAACAAAAACTTAAAGGACATGCTCACCAAAGCAAGATTCAGTAGCAAGCCACCACAAGACCTCAAACCTCATAACGTCCATTTTCGACAGATAAAGTTTATTACAAATATACATAGCCACACATCAGCACCAGTACAAGAATCTTATTCATTGAACACACATAACACCATTTATATCATTACATGTACACTTTGCAATAAACAATACATTGGAGAAACCAAACACACCATAGAAACCAGACTCAAACAACACCTGTATAACATTAAAAGGGCACACCTACAAACAGAACTCATAACCCACTTCCAGGAGCATCCCATTACTCACCTTACCATATCAGGGTTACAGGCACATATAGGCTGGACCTGTGGGCAGCGAAAGAGGGTAGAACGGGAGTGGATCCAGCACCTACAGACAATAACGCCAAATGGCCTGAACGAGAGGTTTTAGAAAAGGGGTTTTAACAGACAGAAAAATGGATGGAGAAGAACATGGTTTTATTCATAATTTATTTTTTATTCTCTATAGATTTATGGTTTGTTTGGTTTTAGTTTGGCACTGCCTCTTTTAGGTTTTTCTGTCCTTTAACAAAACAATAAAACCATTTAAATGCACAATATGGCGTTTATGTTCACATTTAACAACACTATGGTTGAATGGATCTCTCACCACATTGACTTCTGTACTGCCATCCAGAAAAAGAGGCAACTTTGAGTTTACCTCAGTTTTATTTATGGTCTTAGGAGGACATCTACGGGCCTTTTTAAGTACTACACCTATTATATTAGATTATCACACATGGGAGGGATAAACAGGAGATAGGCCTGTGCACCGTAAAACGAACTAGTTGAAACGAAACACATTTATATTCAAAACCTAACCCTAACCCTAACCCTAACACTAACCCTAACCCTCTAACCCTAACCCTCTAACCCTAACCCTAACCCTAACCCTAACCCTAACCCTAACCGAATTTTGACTAGAACCCTAACCCTAACCCACAAATCTCAACCTTAAGTCTATCTTAATAAGCTTAAAACCTTATTTAATTCTGACTATAACCCTAACCCTAACCCTGACCTTAACCTCACCCTTACTGTAGCAATCCCCATCCTAGCTCTAACCTTAACCCCAATCATAGAAGCCTAATCCTAAAACCGAATTTTGACTAGAACCCTGACCCTAACCCTGACCTTAACCTCAACCTTAAACCGCAGCAATCCCCACCCTAGTCCTAACCTTAACCCTGATCCTGAATCTAACCTCAGCCCTGACAATAACCTCAGATCCAATCCTGACCCTGAACATAATCCTGATTTTTAACCTCACTTCAAACTCTAATCCCTAATCCTGAACCTGGACCTAGATTCTGACTTGAATTCAAACCCAAATTCCCGTATAACAAATTATGTATCCTTAGGAGCAATAGAATTAGAGAACAGGTGCCCGTGTATATGGTCCTCTTGAAGGGCAATTTTTTCCTAAACCTAACCCGCCAGAGCCCTGTCCTCCTGTTCCTAATTAGATACTTTTATCTAGAGAAACTTGAATATCCTATACTAGTAGCACTTTTACATTATTATTGGAATCCTGTAAATACAAAAAAGGTCTTTGTTTGATTAAAGTTGTCTCCTCATGTATTTTGTCTCTTTGTTTTGTGTGTGTTGGCCCTGTTCTCCTTTGATTTATTTATTTGAAATTTCTTTGGAGGCCTTCTTGGAGTATGGCATGATGTGATAACAAAACCACATTTTCCCTCCCTGTAGATTGGTTTATACAGAGAATGGGGGGGGGAACTATGGGAAATTTGCACAATTAAGGACAGCTGTGTCGGGATATAGGATGGACATAGTCCACCAATGGAAGGTCAGGTGAATCAGCTTGACTCCTCCCCCCCTCCCGTTCTCATGCTATATGGGATGGCCTCAGTTTTTTTTGTCTACCTTTCTCTGAAGAAGCACGAGTGGTGCGAAACGTCAGGAATTTTTTTCTTTTAAAATTTTAAACCATACTCCTTTTATCTTTCTTACCCTTGAAACAAAAGGTTTGGATGATGTGAAATAGAAGAGGATTACTCCATTACTCCATCTCACTATTCCAAAAAGGACACAATTTTTCCAACAAACAAAGATAAGCACATGGACCTTTGGAGACTGGTTGGGGATGGTATGGAAGAGCTCCTTTCTGTATGAGATATCCATTTTTCTGGGTTGGTGAGTACTCCCAAAACCACTGTGTGTACACATGAAGATTTTAAAGTTTGGAGTGGATTGAAGCTGAACCACTATCAGAATTGAACCATAAAGGAGTGATCACTTGTGAATGAAGTGTTTTTTTCCCACTTGAGAGGGGAGAGGGTTTTTTTTCCTCTCACCTTAGTGTGGAGTGCTTTCCTAGAGAGATTGTTTTTATGGAGTAACAACCGAACCTATAGTGGAGAATTCGTACGGACTGCTCTCTGGTATACATTCCCCTCACTCCCTCTCCTCAAACATTTTTTTTGAGGGGTTGAGGCCTGTATGAGGCTTAACTGCCATTTCTGGAGCAACCACCAGATGGCAACAGACAAGGACTTATTGTAGGAGAAAAGGAGTTGTGAGTTGACCTCCATCATCACCTGTTATATTGGGTTTTGTTTCATTGGAGTTTCTTTTCTAAAATCGGGCCAATATTTGTTTTGTGTTTTTGGTTTATAATATCATTTTCTTAAATGTTTTTTGTCCTCTGTGTGGGTATATATATTTCTTTGGTTGACTGGGTCTAATTATATATTGTGGGGGGATTTTAACGTTTATATGATCCCTTCTTTTAGTTGGGTTTCCCAGCAAGGGTTCCGGCTATTGGTTCTTTACCATGGCAGTGCCAGTACACAATCGTTTCCAGGCTCTAGTTAACCTACATGATCAGGGTGAGTCTACTGGAGAAACTGGGAGTATTCCTCCTCTGCATGATATAACCCTCACAAAGGGATATTTTAAGGCTTTACAAGCAATTCATCACTCAGAAATCTTAGATTACTCTGCGGTTAATCATTCTTTTCCAGCAGGTATGGTAAGACAGGTGAATAAATTGGCGGCCTTTATTAAACCCTCCTCGCCCAACCAACAGACTCTGGCAAAGGTAAAACTTAACACCAGCAGGTGGATGGAGAATAATATGCATATTCTGAGGGAGCATTATGACGGGGTAATTGCCTTATGCATCCAGAATACCTCAACCTATAACCAGGAAGCTTTAGAGAAGGCGGTGATGTGGGCAAAGGCCAGATACAAACATAAATTTACATCTTCTTCAGTAACTACCTTAAAAGACATGCTGCAAAAACCCATTGACCCACTTGCCTCTACTAAACTGATAACCTCTCAGCAGGCTAAATCCAGTTATGCGGCTGCAGTGACTAGCAAGTCACCGACTGGCAGGGCCTTAATGGGAGCCAAGGCCCATAGGGACTCTGGAATATGCAGGAATACTCCAGGGGGATCGAGTGACAACTCGGTAAGGGGTAATAGGGTTGAGGAACAGTCTTCCAGTATTCCGGTAGACAGACCGATTAACCATAACCTGACTACCAACAGCAATACCACAGGGTTTGTTGGGGGCATACAGGGAAGGGAGGTACAGGTGGAGGTTCATGTGGGGCTTACTTCTCCCCATAGAGTGGTTCCCCCTATGAGCTCACCTACTAACCAACTATCTCCCCTCTTACGGGAAACCTGTCTCACCCCTCGGAAAGTAGGACCTGCAAAGAGTGGAGGGGCTAGCTTCAGACTTACCCCAACAATCAAGAAGAGTAAGGAGATATTTAATCCCCAAACTCAATGACCAAGAGAGAATCTGGCCCCACCTAAAGTCCCAGCCTTGATAATCCCAGGTAGAGAGCACTCAAATGTACTTCTAACATCGGGGGGATTGGAGATGACTGGGAATAACAGGGATAGCCTAATACTACCATTGAATAATGTGGCTGTTCTGATGGATGACATGGTTTTATCCAATTCTACTACAGGTTCACAACAAGATAACCAGCAGGGTACGGTAGCAATGGAAAACGGAAAAGAAACGGAACCTGGGACAGAACTAATACTGGAACCTGTAAAAAGGGATACACTTTTTTATCCCACATGTCATTCTAGAACTGAAAGGAAAATAAATGATTGGAGTATTGAGATTACAAAACCCGTGGTTTTTATTGGGGATTCCAACCTTGCGCGCATTCCTAGCTTTACGGACACTAACACACAGATAGACAGCTTTCCGGGAGCAACCTTTAGACATATTGCAGGAGTGATAGGCAAGTTGGGGAAACAGGAAAACACACAGAAGGTGGTTCTATCAGTGGGTCTTGTCAATGGCTTGAACCAGCAGTACTCAACTGCAGTCAAGCAGTTGCAACAGCTACTGAATAAAACAACTGAAGTTTTTCCTCATGCACAGGTTTATGTTCCCATCATACACTTTTCGGATGAGCTTTCATGGGAAAAGCAGAATGTTCTGAATCAATTGAATCAGTATATTCAGAAAAATTGTAGGGAACTACTAGACCTGAATAAACTTAGATTTCACACAATGCAGGATGATCCAATACATTGGAGACCAGATACAGCTGTAAACATTTTAAATTACTGGCTAGACCAGTTAAACTATTAAGAGGGGAAGAGTGTATTGATATTACTCCCCAACACTAATGTACTGAATCTATCGATTACTTTTAGACTTACAGCGGCAGAACAGC